>NC_073708.1:31716257-32017090 GCF_023634085.1 Falco cherrug | reverse complement strand
GATTAATATAAGAAAAATGTTTTGATTGAAATGTTTTCATTTAAAACTGGAATATTAAACAAAAGGATTGTTATTCTCACAGTAGATAATGGAGGTTCTATGGTGATCAAAAACATTTTTAAATGGTCTAATTTCCACTATGTCAAAGATTTCCTTTTGTCTGTCTTTGGGCCTTCACAAACACCTAGTTAACGATAAACACTGTGCAGTGACCTCGGAGGAGGTTCTGCCATCACACCATGGCCACAAACACTTCCATAATTTTCCAACTGACAACTCTCAACTTCACACTCTTAGTTTTTTATTCACAGACCAGAAAAGAAAAATATCCTTTTTCAGCTCCTAACAAGTTGTTCAAGTTTGATAAGCTATTTTCATTCCCGCTGAATTAGTTGAATAAGCTGTAGAAAGAATAGGTCTTTGTTTCAGGCTGCTGAAGAAAAAGTCAAAAGCTGGATTTTTACCACAGTCAGTTCTGGGTCCAGATTTCTCTCAATTCTCTGGGTGCACACATACTTTTCCTGAATAGTTTTTTCATTTAAATTATGCTAATACGTTAGAGTATGCTCAGATCTTTACGTAGATTGCCATTTAAAACTTACAATTCATATTAAAAGCAGAAAATGTTTGATTTAAATTAAGTGCAAATCCAATTTAAATAAAAAGTAGTTTTTAATATTAAAAAAGATGCACATCTAGCTTTTAGACGACAGAAGGTGATAGTGCATACTCACAGAACAGACCTGACCAGCCCCACAACACTGTTTAATATTGTTTCTCTCTTTCTCTCTAATTTTAGACAGCTATACAGAATCAGTATTTTGCTAGGTTTATATCTGGTTAGTCTTTCATCAAACTGATTACAGTTTCACAAACACTTACAAACTATCTGATGACTTTTAGGATCCTCTGTGCTTATGCATAGGACACTGAAACCATGCTCTCTAATTCCCCGCAGCTGCTGAGATGTTTGCCAGCTATTTGAAGACCATTTCTGCACTGCGTTTAGTGTGCTACATATCCACCTCATCACTGCACACTTCTGGATATGAAGTCAAGAAACAAAATATTAGATAAGCAGAACAGGGCCAGCCCACCCCATACCTCCCCACATCAAGCAATGCCCCTGCAGAGCCAAGAAATTTCAAAAGAGTGAGCCTGGGTTGGTTCTAGGTCCTGGGTTTTTAAGCTATCAAATTGAACATGAGTAATTTTTACGTTTTTTACAACATCAAGCAATGCTTAGAGGCTTTGTTTGTTTAAGTATAAACCTGATTCCCAATGTCATGACTCGCCTTTGACTGCTGAGTCAAAATGGAAATGAAAAATGACTGCAACACCTGACAATGCAGCAGACTACCAATTTCTGTGCCTTCGAACAAAACAAATACATACCTATAATTGCACTTTTAAGGCTCTTCTATTAACAAAAATCCAATAATCATTATTCTACTATATCTTTCCATATCTTCAGCTATGATGTGTATATTCCACTTATGATGTCTAGTATTCATGTCAAACAGCTAACAACAAAGCAAACAAGTCAATGGTATAGCCACCACTGGGCAACTTTTGGCTTCAAGTCCAAAAGAGACCTGCAACTAAGGAAAGAGACCTACTCCCACATCTCCAAACAAAGCTTCTGATAGACAACTTGGCTCTCCCATGATTAGGAGAGTACTACTGGCAACCCCTGGTAACTCTAATCCACAAGATCCCTTTCCTAAGCCAGCCACTGAGCTACAAGACCCAGCCAAGAGCAAACACCGATGCATCACTGTGCTGGTGTCTTTAACATGGTCCCACGTTCCCCTCCTGCTTCAGGAGAAGCAACTGCAGCTCCCCTTTACGTGCTTTGCTTTCTCATCAGCCTGGTGCAGCTGGCAGTGTCATGCCGAGTGCCATTCGCACAGCCCATGCTTTCTCATCATGTGCTTCCCACTCAGCCTGTACACTTCATTGCTGAGGTGGTGCCTTAGCTCAAGCTGTATCCCAGAGGTGAAGAACTTTTCCAGCCTTATGGAAGAAAGGATGAAGGAAAGGGACCCACAGCACACTAATTTCAGATCATGGGCTTAACAGGCTGAGGAAGGAAAGAGCAACAAGCACCCAAGTACCATAAACAACTGAGGAAGGTGGGAGCAGAGACAGGCAAATGGTACTCTCCCTTTCAGCTCACAGTTAGATGGTCTCATCTTGTGGAGCTTCAGCCTGAGAAACAGCAGAACATTAGAGGAGGATGACAAAGTAAACACTTCTCATACAGCTGAACAAGTAAAATGCAAACTTCCAGGATGAAATAATACTGTTTGATTATGCTGTTATTCCAAAAAAGAAAGGCAGCAATAAAATAAAGAATTAACTCAAATGTCTCTTCTTAAAATGAGAAAGTAAGGGTTTATTACTTGGAATAATTTTAAATTATTCTATGTGATGTAAATTGAAAATAACTAGGTATGCCACGTTAATAAGAACAGATTTTTCTACCGTTGTTTAAGTACCCGTCAGACAGCAACTTGCGTTTACACAGCCAACTGCCATTTTCCTTTTCCATCAGGTGAAGTGGGGGGATCTGGATAGATGAATAGATAACAGTTCCTCCCCCCACAAAAATTCCCATTTAATATCACTGTGAAATCATAAAACAGTTGTATACTTTCCCTAAATAAGCCATACATCTTATTTAATCAGCTGTCTTGAGAGTCTATTCAAGAAGTTAATCAAGTTTATGCGGCACCTATGACATCACAAAACTTGACAAATTTGATTAAATAAAACAATATTTTGTATCAGAAATTCTATCTGATTGTTTTTAACCTCTCCAAAGGACAGAGTCTGGCAGACCTGTTTTCTCTTCCACAAAGAGTAAAATAAAAGAATCTAAGGTCAGACACCTTTGCTTATGCCACATTTCAAATAAAAGGTGATAAGTAAGGCATTCATTTCTATACAGAAGAAAACCAAAAATCACAAACAAGTGAACAGAGTATTCCAATAGATCTTTTTAGTACCAATGTATGTTATTAGGTAACAAATAACTTCTCTTTAATGTTTTTAATGAAATAAAGACATTAATGCATTAAGCTTTGGGCATTTTTCAAATGAACACAATTATAATCAGGAAATTGGTGATGTATATGACCAGAGACTTGAAAAAATGTCAAGCACACTCTCTTTTCCTTCTGGCAAAAGAAATCAGTCTCCAAGGATTTATCCAACAGGAAGAGCTAAATGGATAAACTTCACTATATTAAACAGACTTACTTTCTCCACTCTGACTGGAGGAGGAAATCAGCTAAGAGAAAGTTAAAAAACAAATGTTTGAGGGAAAAATAAGAGTGGGGTATGGTAGTTTTTACTGTAATTCTTTTGGGTTGATATTAAACTTTTTTTTTCCCTCTTGTGGAATTTGGCCTTCTAAAGGGATGATTCAGATGCATCCATGACTTGCTGCTCAGGAATATACACTACCTTTTGTGTAAGCTGGAACTCCATGAATATTGCTTTTTATTTTATTTTAATTTTCAATTTAAGTGGTCATCTAACCCCTGGAAACCGTGGCCTGGTGGATCCACAAGGCTCAAAATGCTTTGTCTATCTTACAACAGATGGATACCAAGACATCCTACAGACACTAACCAAGCCAGAAGAGATGCCAGGTCTTCTGAACTGCAGTGCAGGTGTTATGGTCCTGTGTTTATTAATTATATTTTGATCTATTAATTTATATTAAGTTTAATTCTAATATGGTAAATCATTTTATTCTGTTTTTGCTATAGGAACAAAGGTTATGCAGTCATACCCTGTGCAATCCAAGCTCCTGCCCCAAAACCTTTGAACCCACTGGCCAATTTGAAGCAAATCTGATGGCGGACTAGGGGTCTCAGAGGTACCATAAAAGGTTCATGAAAATAGGCAGCTGTGCAGAGGAGAGAAACCTGACAAATACTCTGACGGGGGCAAAAGGCTTCGGTGTGAGATCACACTTTATTAAAGCGTCAAAGAATTCACATGAGAGAAAGCCCTTAGAAATGCTCCAGCCACAGGAAAAGGTTAAATTGGAGATCACACCTTCCTCAACACCCAAGTCAGTCAAACGGGAGACACAAATCTGTAGGAATCCAACTTCATTAGCTGCAGTACTCACAGAAGTACTCGTTAAAATCTTCACAACTCTGCACTCAAATCCTGGCTGGAGGCAGCGCAAAGCACCCAACCAGTACCTCTGTCCTCCCCTCAAAACACTTCTTCTGCATCTCTCCGAGCAGAGTACAGAAATCAGCCAAAAAGGAAAAAGGGAAGGTCTGCCAACACACAGCTATCAAGGGAAGGGAGAACAGGCTGGAGCAGATGTACCCACTGGCTGCTATACAGACCCATCCGGGGACGCCGAAAGGGTTAGCCCATTGGTTTGCTCTGATGCCAAGAGCCATCCACTCGCTGCCAGCAGCTGCTGCGGGTGCTGCTCGCTCTGCCCTTTGAAGCAGGCGCCCTCTCTGACGCATGTCACTGTGCAAGTCCTACCCATTTACAATGCCACAATATGCCTCCTGCTCACACAAAAGAATGACCACATCATTCTGTCCCCTAAAGGCTTCACTGAACTCCCCATTCTTCACAAAATCCCCTTCAACCTCTTTCTTGGTCCTCGCTCATAAGCTGCCTGTGCTCATCCTTGCATACAGCTCTACTTAGTCCCTCATCCATCACATCCCAGTCTCATCTTATTTTTAACCCTTCCACTCTTCTCCCAGCCCTTCACTGACACCTCACGACATAGGATGCTGTCAGGCTGTTCATTTAATGGCTTTCTTCCTTTGAAAAACAGTATTAAATAAATAAATAAATAAATATCTATACTTCAAACAACTCAATCCTGAAATGAGCTCTTGCTGTAAAATTACTGCATTGTCTATCTAAATACATTAATTATACACAACAAAATGATACTGTATTGATCCTCAAATAATTTCTCATATCCCTAAGAAAGTAACAGGTTACAAAATGGAGGAAAGTACAGCCTAACCTCATTGGTTTTAAAATTAATTTTTTTGCCAAACACTTGAAAGAAACGTAGTTTCTGGTTCAGAACACAGTTTGCATTAAAGCTTACAATTCACTGCAGAAAAACGTCCAGATTTGAAGGTCCAAGTCGCAGATGAACCTGGCACAGGATGCAGGAGTGCCCAGCACCAAACGAATCTCATTCCTCCTCCTCCCTGGGCATTCAGCCGATCTGCTGCAGCTGAGCAGCCCTAGTAACTGTGTTACAGAACAGTCATGGCTCTACTGGACCAGACAATTTCAGGGCCATTACACATTCTAGAAGTTTAGAATACACTTTGCTGCTGGTTTAAGGTACAGCAAATGCTGCTGCTTGCTCTTTACTCCCAGAGCACCTGGAAGGATGGAGACTTAGTAGACTAATATCTTTAAGAACCATTTGGATGGTGTAATCCCTCTCTGCTCTCACAAGCACAGTGTAAAGAGCCATTAACAGCTCCACATGCATGTGCACACAGAAACAAATACCTTGTGTCTTCATACTCTGGCATTTCAATTCAAATTCCTCCCAATTTAGGTACATTGTTCAAGTCTAAGTAACAGCACGTTACAAATATGGGAAATTACGGTCATTAACTTGTAACATTCCCAGGGCCATCACACCATGGAAATGATGACTTCCCACCTCTGTTACAGGTTAAAAAATGCCTCTTAAGCTTACAGTTCTGAAATCACAGATAAAATATATAAGTGTTTATAAATATGTGATAGCTAATGCACTTGGTTTTCAGATAAGGGATAAAAAAATCCCTCTGAAGCAGCTGAAAGCATTTTTTAAAAAAACAAAAACAACTGTTAAAAGCATTAGGTCTCTAGAGAACAGTCACAAAATAGTATGACAAATTTAAGGTTTACCACTCCTAGCTTTAGACAATGTATGCAACTCACCTGTAGCTCTGTCCTTTGGCAGTAATACACTTATCATCTGAACAGGAATTCCCAAATTTAGCTCACTTGGCTACTGCTGTTGGGATGGCAGTAGCTCCTGGCTCTGTGCTGGCCTGTCTGCGCCACATCAAGGCATGCAGAAGAGTAGGGTCCTCCCCTGCACTTAAGCCTTGTCCTTCCCCCAGACCAAGACCCCAGACAGTCCCCGTAACCTGTTACAGTTTCCTGTTGCACCCTCTAACTCACAAACTCCATTACTCCACTTTGCTCCCCGCTCTCCCTTACGTTCTCAAAATGACCCCAGAATATGGCGCCAACATCAACTCTGCCCCAGGATTTTGAATTACAGCTGCAGATCCTGACAGCGGCTGGTTCCCACAGCACAGGTGGTGGGCAGGAAAAGGGCAGAGCTGGGAACACACAGCTCCAAGATGCCACTGGTTGGTGCTACCTGGCGTGCCATCCGCCTGCTGGAAACACCTTCCCACTCACCAAGGTAATCTGGATTAATGGGTGTCTTGATGGAGATGCTCACCCCTCACCTTTGGGAAGCACATGGAGCGCCCATGCAGAACGCGCACACTGGCTACAGGCTCTGCCCAGCCCCCCAGCTCCCTACAGAGGGGTGCCAGCACAGCACACGGTCCTCAGCTTTGGAGGGCTACGCGCCTCAGACCTCCGCTCCATCTCTGCCCAGCACATGTGCAGACATACATGTGCACTTTTTATATTCACAGCAGCAGAAAGTTGCTGTTTCCTTGATGATCCCCAAAAGCTTGATGGTTTAACGTTTCCTCTAATAACTTTTTTGGGAAGAAGAGACAGAGAAGCACAAGCCATGATCACTAAGCACTGATGAAGCAAACAGACATTCCCATCACTACATCGATAATAAAAGGCTCATTATTACTTCTGGGGTAGCAGAAAGAACTACCTGTCCTTTAGCCAGTTGCCACAACATCTCTTCTAATTTCAATATAGCAAAAGTATTTTAAATTTGCTGATAAAATAGAGATGTTCATCTGATGCACCTAGCACTCTTTTATACACACATATATGTGTATATAGCTCTCCTTTCTAACGTCATTAGCTTGCAAGTAGTTTTCAATACGCAAGTGGCAAATAAAAGACATAAAGTACATTTTTAATAGTCTGTCACAGTGTACTATAGCTAGCACACCTACAGATAAATATCCTGGATTGCTCTTGAAATGCCAGCTATCCTGATAAAGAGCAATTATATACTGGCTCAAAGCAGAGGGTAAATTGATGGGTAGCCCCTAAGCCACTACACTGAATAAGCGAGAATTGAGTCTTAAGATTGAGGAGCAAAAGATAATGTCAACTTTCCCAAACAGTTAAAGAAGTTATTCTGGACAGCTGTCTCAATTACTGTAATACCACGGAAAACTAAGTAACATCTGTAAAGAATAAAATTATTGTCATTTAACATTTTTACTTTCCCTTCTGTTAGAGGCTTACTTCTGCTACATATTGGGAGCAGCTACTGTTTAAACCAAGCAGACCATTTTGGAACAGCACTATTATGCAAATATTCTATTCTGTATTCTAACTAAAAGCAACGCTGTGCTAGTCTGGACAAGACATGATGCACAGTAGAGTTTTTATTTATTTATATTTTTTTTTCGTGCAGTGGAGCAACATCATTTATGACTATAATGAGGAAAGATACCCTCCTATCTAAAAAAATCAAACATTCAAGAATATAAACACATAACCACTTTTTATGGGCTAGTGTTTGCCTTTCATTTATTTGTTTAAATATTTACATCCTTTCTACATATTTTTAGTTGCAAGTCATTGCAGTGATATTATGTTCAATGAGAGCAATAAAAAGATCTACTTGTATTATCCCCTCTCAGCAAATTTGTACCTGTGTATGCAGATTTATACCACAGACATTATCTTCTATCTGTTAAGTTATTTGAAATTACTTATCTGTAACACCTGAGTAAGATCAAAGATCCTGAACAACATGAACCTGCACCATGCCTTAGACAATGTAATAACCTTAAAACATCAAATCAGTATATTTCATGCCTAGCATTTTAATGCTATTCTCATACCTGGCTTATGTTGGAAGAAAAGATCACACCTAAGAATAAATGCAATCTAAGGCAATATTTAAAGATTAGATTATCCTTCATTGCAAATAGCTCATTTGTTTACTATCACATTCCTTTATTCTTGTTTTGCCTCCTTATACCATGAAAATGCTGAATATTCAGTTTAGATTCCCCAGCAGCTTTTTATTTTAGTCTAAAAACATTTACCTAACACATTCTTAACAAGCAAAGTGAAGAAAATTCAGCCATCTGTCTCTACATTACAATAACAGTTAGGGAAGAGTAGATTATTCTATATAGCAAGAAATTTAATGCTAGGAATTCTTATACTTTAAGCACTGCATGCTCACGTCAGTTTTGTATATGAGAATGTTGAACACCAATGTACACAGAAACAATGATTTATAAACAAACACAAGACAAAATATTTTAGAGATATTAAATGCATTCAATATTCCGATCATGCTATATGTCCATGCTTCAAACTGAGAAAAAAAAAATTATCTGTGCTATTATTTTCCTACTCCAGCACTTCACTAGTTCTAAATTATCACTAAAAATACTTAAAAAGACTTGCTGGAATCAAACACAATACAGAGATAGATCTGAATCCTTACCTGGGAAACCCCCTTGTACCATTGCTGTACCAGCATGTACTTCAAGATATCTGCATTCCTGACAAACATTCAATGCTGTAAGCAGCTCAAATCCTCATCATACACAGACTCTGCTTGTCTTTCTTCTGACGACCTTGGGCCTATTTTTCTGAGATTTTTCTCTCCTTAAGGGCAAACCGTCTGTCTGTTTCTATTATGAGATGCCATCAATTATATTAATTTCAAGCTACCCACAAGCTAACAGTTACATCTGCCAGCAGATGAAAGCTGCCTATGAAAGTATGCAGGGAGAAGCAGATCTCTGGTTTCCCACATCTGACCCACTGATGCTCTACGGCTGCTGTTTGTGCACTGGCTTACTCTGCTAGCATTCGAATGACATCTCTATCCCCAAACACGAGTCACCTCAAACGTTTGTTTATATCACTGTTAGCTGCAGGTACTATCGCGCTTAATGACCCACTGCATGGCAAAGTAGCAGTTAATAGGCATTATTTATCTAAGCATGCTTTTCATGCACGTTACAGGGGTTAAAAATTAATTTTTCTTAGCCAAACGGCTTTATTAAACATGTTATTTTCCAGTGCTGCAAATGTTGCAGTTTCCTAAGACTGATATGTGTTCATGGTGTAAGGTTTGGTTGGGGTTTTTTTAATGTCAGAAAACAAAACCAATCTGTCATAAGGATAAGAAAGGTTCAGACTTCATCATAACTTGTATTTTGCTAAAGCCCTGAAGAAGCGATATTAGTTCTACTGTAATGAGTGCTGAACTGAAACACTGAAAAGACTCAAAATACTTAATTTAGTAATTAAGAAAGCAAAGATAAAATCTCTCTCTAAATTTATAAATATACTTAGTTATTTTGGGAAGTCCTTACTAATTCTCTACTCCAAAAGCTACATTTAAAACAACTCAAAATACTCAAGTTATTTTGTTAAACCATTAATTTTTTCATTTTAAAAGTTCATTGTCCTTTCTTTAGAATATGTATCACAGCACACACAAAGCCATCTGTTCAGCGCATTAAGTCAAGCACACATTAAAAAAATACAAGAAGTCCCAGCTGCAATTTTACTATTACTTCATCAAAAATGTAATTTCCTTTCGCAATACTTCATCAGATGATGAGAACTGTGCATGTGATTCACAAATAGAGTAAAAAAACTCCAACCCAATAACAAAAACCCAAACTAACCCACAACCTCAAGCTACAATGACACCAACATCATAATCTATCCTCATGTGGCACAACAGCTTGTGAGTCTACCCAGCATGTACAGCCTTTCTGGATCTGATATTAGGACTGGTTACAAAACCTACATATTTTAGCTAATTATGGTTCAGGAAAAGAATGGGAAAAGAAGATTTGCAGTACAGACTCGTATTAAATAAAGATTAACACAGAGCTAAAAACTGAAAGTCACTGCTCTATTTGTCTAATCTTGGCTCTCGCATGATTGTTGGTAATCCACCATACTAAACACACTTGTTACTATATTTAAGAAAATTAAATATTGCAGTTACCATTTTGCCAATATTTTGCTTTCATAAAGCTTGGAGCATTTTTCCAAGCTACATCTTAGTCTTTGAACATCATCTGTATTTGCTGTTGATTGCAGTGACATCTATTGGAGAGGCAGTGTTTGGCTACACAAGCTGCCTCACCTGAAGATCACTTGTTTCGGGTGTCGCCGCTCACACACACCCCCTCCCCCCCAGTTAAAATAAAATTAAGAATTGCTTTTCCTTTGTTTTAACCTAGATTTGCATAAACCAGACTCTAAATAGTCACATTCTTAAGAATTATATTGATTATCAGTGGTTTTGTTTTTATTTAGTGATTGTTAATAATTCTGGCATTTTTCCAAAGCGCCAATGATTGTTTTCCCATCTTCACCCAGAGCACTATACAGACACTTCCTGAGGCAGTATTTCTGCACACCCCATGTACTTGACCATACCTTCTAAACAGTCCCAACTGAACTCTATTCCTTTTTTTCATTGTTCGTCTTTAATGAAAGCCACCGTCCTCTCATGTGAATATGGATAGCATTGACACTATCGAAGCTGCTAAAAACCTTAGGTGTGATGAGAGCACCCTGCTCACATGCCCAAGCACTTTCCAACCCCAACCCAACTCCACCTAGTCAACAGCTAGTGTGGGTTTGTCTGAACCAATCTACACACGTGAGCATACGCAGACTCTCCCGTCGTACCCTATGCAGCCACGAATTTATCACAACGAGGCAGCACACAGTGAGAATACTAGAGAAGTTTTAAAATCTCTTGCTTTGGTGGAGAAATCACCATTCCTCAAAAACCATTTTAGGAAGATAAATCATTACGCTTTCTTACAGCTTCATTGATTTCTACATTATCTAGAGACAAAATAAAAGGAAGGGGGCATTATTATCCCTTATTAGATACAGTTAAATGTCCTTGCAGACAGGAAGTCTGAACACAGCAGTATCTAGTCCATTATCTTAGTCACCTTTCACAATTTTTTTTTATTATCTATTGTTGTTATTTTAAACTTATTTGAAACCAACCAGATCAATCTCAGTCAACTGATTAGACAAGATATTTTAATAAAAATTAGACTATAAATTGAAATTAAGGATTCCAAGTTGTTCCAACAGTTGTCTTTTTAGTTTTCTTACAATGGTTTTTAAGGTCTTTCCTACCTAACTTATGACTGCTCCTACTCAATCACAAAAGTATATCTAAATTGTACAGTTATGAATGCCCCAAGGAAAACCTTACAAAACATTCCATTACAAACTACTCTGCCCATCCATTTCCTCTGCTTCTTTTTCCTACTAACCCCTCATTATAGCAATAAGCCACAACAGGGTGCACGTTAGTCTATTAGCAGATTCTTAGCGCACACCTACAGCCAACCGCCACTCAGGGAAAACACACCAATGCCTATTGATGCAGCCTGTAGCACAGCTGCTTGCAAGTACAAATAGCTCCTTTGTATGCTCTCCCCTCCTTTTACTTGTTCTGATTAAAAAAAGAAAAAAAAAAAAAAGAAAAAAATCCCACGTATTCAAAACGTGATGCCTGAAAAGCCTCATCATGGAGAGTGACCTCCTCCAAAATAACCTCTGCTATGGACAAGCATTTCCAGAGTGGGAAGGAAAAACTCAAAACCCATGTTGTAACATTTTCAGGTCTTAAAGATGAAGCATTTTGAAGGCTCCTTTTGCAGCAGGCTGCACACACTGCAAGTTTTACAAAACTATTTTAAAATGTGAGCTGAAAGCCTTTAAAACAGCAAAGTCAAAGCAAAAATTAAACAAACCCCACATTGCACAAGGTTAGAGTTGAACACTGATAAATATTTGACAGTATCACTCAAAGAAGAAATAAAACAGGAGGAAGTACTATGTTCAACTTGCCCTCTAAGTCTAGCAAAAAAACCCATCTAAGAACTTAAAAAATAATACTGGAAGTAGTGGTGGTTCAAATGAAACTGCAATATAAAGAAGCAGGTCTGAAATTCAGGGTCCTGGGTGCAAGACGACACATTTTAAAAAAAAAACACCTGGAACTTCTTCAAACTTCTTAAACCACAGAAACATGGAGGATGTCTGGACTTTCTAAATCAAGAGCTACCTAGTAGCTCTATTCCCAACAAGGGTTAACCCTATTTGGATTCAAAATAACCTTTGAAAAGAAAAGGGAGAACTCCTACAAAAAATGACTGTTCCAACAAGTCAGCAATGAAAGCTACAGTTTCAATGGTGGAAAAGCAGAAATAAAACTGAGCGTTGCCAAAAGGCAAGTGGATTTAGATCCCACAGGGGAAATTAAATCAATACCAAAAGGTTATTCAGCCACTTTAAGGGGAAAACAGACAGAACACAGAGACTGTGAGGCAGTATGGATGGGACAGAAAGGAAAGAAAAAGTATGGCAGGAAGATTAACAATGCTTTGCTTTCATTTTCAGTATGGGGAATGATGAAGGACATGGAGACAAAAGACGAGAGCATGGGTCAAAAGAAGTGACGAGCAAGGAGAAAAAAATGTCAAGTGAGGCAAGTAAAGTATTTCTGGAGTATGAAAGAAATTGATGAGCAGGTTCGTGACACTGCAGCTGTATTAATAAGAATGCTAAAACCACAAAATAAAATCCATCAGGAGCACAAACAGAGGACAGATTTAACAGCTGTCCCACCTCAAAATGCCTGCTAAGGCCTTCCATCCTATTGACAGAGATTGAGAACTACAGAAGTAAATGAAAGGAGAGGCTATGACATGATTCACCAGAGCTGACACCACTTCTCCCTTTTAAGATACCTTATCTTCTAAATAAGGAAGACCATAAATCTAATTCAGCTGTTCACTGAAGCTCAGAAAATTATTAGTTAAGGTTACAAAACCAGCAGAATTAGTAGGGTAAGTCGGTAAGGAATAGCCCAATATGAGAATGCAAATGTTGAGCGTCAAAAAGACAAGTACTGGCCTGGGCTGAAGTTTCTGGGAAAGGTGCTCAAGAATCAGGACAGAAGTTATAAGCATCAACTAGTTCACAAAACCAATACTGTACTGGAATTTATCAGAGAAAACTTTGTTTATCAAGTTATCACAAAAAAGACACTCTGTAAAAGCCCATTCCAGAGTTGTCAAGATGCTTAATATCATTAGAATACAGTTAGATTATTTCTAACGTGCTTTTTACTTCAAGGGTTGGGGTACAAACTTAGTTTAAGCTTCCTTAGACTGCTTTTCTTTTTATTTAAAAAAAAAACCAGAATGAGGTGGGGAAGAATAAAATGGAAAATGCATATCTTGGTTTTCAAAGACTTATAGGAAAGATGGCTACTGCAAAACATCCAACTTCAGTCAGTGAAAAGGGTAGAGAGAAGGAGATTCATCTGAATAGATCTGCTTGCTGCTGCCAAATCTGGTAGGATTGATGAATTTAATATCAGAAGCAGCTTTACCTTTTCAGCTATTAGACTCAGCTAGCAATATCACTAGGGATGGCAGAACAGCTAAAAAATGACCAAGCCCATGAATAAGAAATTATTTCTGTGCAAAGTTTTAACTTTGGTCTTGCAACCACTTGGATTGAGGCATATCCTAATTAGGTAACTCAGGTGTCAGGCTACTTATCAAAGACATCATTTAACCAGGAATAACAACTTTAATAACAGGCTGAAACCTGTTTGCTACAATTGGAGGTTTACAGAGTTGGTTTGAAAGCTCAAGATATATTCAATCCAACATCCACAGAGCCTGCAGCCAAATGCCCCTCCTTCACTACCACTCCCCACAAAAATACTGAAAAAACTTCTTGAGGTAACTATGTGACATACTTCAAACAAATGAGATGACAAACTCAGTAAGGGGGAGTTTTGGAAGAATCTCTGTTGGTTCAAGAACTCACAGCATTCCCTTAAAGCAACAGAGGCAGAGCTGAACACCCTGCTTCTGTGCCCCCATTACTGTTTCCATGAGAACAACCTTCCAAAATCCTCCTCGTCTCCACCAAAGCAGCCCTAAAAGGGACAAACCAACCAAACTCATTAATTATCTTGGCTTCAATGGCACACCATTGCCAAGGAAATCAGCAAAAGCAGCTGGAAGAGCTTTCCCACCAGCAGGCCCCAAGTCAGGAGTTTCCACTCTGAATGGGAGCCATGGTCGCCTCAAGGTCAAAAGCTACAAAGGCATCTCTCTGCTTTGGCTTACCCATAACTAGGGCAAACAAAAACCTCTCCAAGACAAAAGATGATGAGAAAAATCACTGTGGCAAAAAAACCCATACCAAATCCCAAGAAAAACCCCACATGTATGCTAATTTGGTACAAGAGAGTATAAAGAGAAAAAAAAATAAAAGCTAACTAATTTTAGAAAATAATTTAGGACTCCTAATTGCAATTTTAGTATTCCTAAATATTTTATTGGAAAATAAGCTATGGATAATAATAATCTGCTTATCCAAAGTTATAATTAACAAAGCAGTATGCTGGAATCTAAGCGATGCTTAGAGCTGGAAGCTCTCAAGTTGCACTGCATCCTATTCTTTAGGTCCCTACCCTCCCACAGAGTGCATATCACCATAATTCATTGCAAAACCCAGAACTGGACAATTGCAGAACCTTTCCCATTAAAGGTGCTATAAAAAGGGGGAATCCTTTTTTCAGTAGAGTACTGAATCAGCAGGTTTTTCTTTTTAAAAGAAAATATTTTGCTTGAACAGCATTGTCTGCGATCAGCTGCAGGCTCTTCTGGACAAGGACTGCGCACCAGTGGTTCTCAATGCACACCTGCTAAACTACCACTGCAACTACAACAGTAAAGCACAACATCTGCCTTTCACTGCTGACATCACTGCCTAAGCAAGTCCTCTAGACATTGCTTAGACAGTTTTAGACTGAAATAAATTAGGCCCTTCCTACACCTCTTCAGAAGAGTTCCTATAGGACGCTGGCTGGGCAGAGAAGACTGACCAAGCTACAAATCACTAGCCCTTGGTAAGAACAGAGTTGAAGAGTACATGCTATTGCCACACTGAGCACTACTTCCCATAATACAATGGCAGATATGTTTATCACAACCTGATTGTGTTCCATAAATGTAATCTGACGTAATGATTGTGGTATTACTCACTCTCTGCGCAAGCATCCTCATCCTCCTCTTCATTCATATTAGCTTCCTCTGCATGCAGTCTTTCAAGTGCTCTATAAGGAGGTGGCAGTTTCATGGGAGGCGGAGCCCCATATTTTCTCTAACAAAGACAAACAGTTATACATTTTGTAACCACCACTCACAAGAAAAAAAATAATCCTATTGTCTACTGCACTGCATGTGTACATACACAGCACGTAATTACAATGCAAATTCTGCAGCATTGGCTTTTTATGCAAGAAATCAGAACAAGAAGTGACACTGAACATGAAAAAAAGAAAATACAACTGCACATGCACATTTACGTGTTGACAAAATACTTGTGTATCATCATAAACAGGAAAGGTGTGAATATCAATCAAGGATTAAAAATAAACATTAAATTGTAACCTGTTTCTCATTAGAGACTCAACAGCAGAATTATCTGGTACTGATAAAAATGTAGTGTTTAAATACAAAATAAGAACTCTTCTTAGTGCATCTACGAATATTTAAACATAACAGTTCATCTAAATTTTGTCTAAAATTTAAAAAATATTTTGAATTATAGCTCACAATAAAATTCTATTACCTCACATAAATACAGGCAGCTCCTATAATGATGCATATAGCGGCGCATAGCAGGCATAAAGAATAGGCTCTGAATCTAATGAAGGCACTTGATCGTCTGAGCAACTGTTTTTATAGCCCCAAGTAACTGGATCATGCCTTGGTTTGCTACAGGATTTCACTAAATTACATTTAACTATATCCCATGCAACCCCACTACTAATAGCAGGATGCACTTTAGAAAGGGAACACCGAGTACGATATGCCATTAGAGCAACCAGAACGCCTGTGATTAATTTCTTCTATAGCTGGGAAATAAGTCTCAACACCCAAACATCAAACCCAGAATAAATTTTTTCACTGTATACAGTGAAAGCTGAACCTGCATATGAATTTCTAAAATCTAAACTCTAAATTTGTATAGAATAGTCTAACTAGCAAACTACAATGCAAGCTACACAGAAAATTTGTGGGATAAGATATACATCATCCCATCCATTTAAAAAACATTACAGGAAAGTGCTGCATTGAAGACAGCATAACAATAATAAATTAAATTAATTCAATCCAATAGTACTAAAAGTGTGTAGTAAGAGCACTTGGAAACATGACAGCTGTTTCCCCAAAGTATACAATACACCGAATACACCTCCCAATTTTTGCTTAATGCCAGCACTGTGCAAAATCCAGAAAACCCAGAGAGCATGAGGGGGGCTCATGTTCTACATTACCAAGCAGGTAAAGATGGAAAACCTGCAGCCCCACTTTCAGCTGCTTATGAGAAATCAGTAGTATCACTATAATTTAGTAATAACTCATAGTCTAAATGTTGACCCTTTCGCTTTTTTAAGACCTTATCACTTGCTACAAAGTCTGTGTGAAGCTACACAAGAGACCTAAGCTATCCAGCAGTTTGCTATGTCTCAGGACAAGATTCTCTCATCCCTCCTGACTCACTGAAGAGGCAGATGAGTAAATAACGTCAGAGTACTCCATTACACCATGTTTTTGTATTAACACAGCTCTTTCCAGTACAGAGGCAAAGGCACAGTTTAAACAGCCAACCAGCAAAATAATGTTAAAGTCTCATTTGCCCACAAGAAGCTCAACTGTTTTAAGTGGTGTTACATAAATTACTTCAAGTGATCATTTTTAAACAGATGAACAAAGGATGATAAACACCAACAAATCACAGAAAATGTTCACTACTAAAAAGATAATTCAACATACAGGAGAAGGCAGATTTTCCAGCTGGATGTGGCTGCTTTCAAACCAAATTCTTCTGTGACGCTTTGAAGACCGGACTAGAAATATCACTGATTCCCCATAGGGACATGGACTAGTAATCCACTAATAGCAACTCTTCCCAACTCAGAGATGGCCCTACTGTAGCACAGTATGACTGCTTTGTGAATCAATGTTCAAAGCCAAAAAGGAGCTACATATTTATGCACTGAAGCTCTTCTATATTCCACCCACCAGTTTACAGCACCAATAGATGAAAAGGGTTTGAAAAAGATTAGGCTCCCTCTTTAACCTCCGAACGCTATAGAATGCAACACACTAGAGTCCTAGAGATTAAAAGCAGCACATTGCAAGAGGATGAGTGCTTTTGAGATTAGAAATATAGATAACAAAACCAAGAAAAGGGGATTGTAACTGCTTCATTATAAGTGTTATCCACTGGCATGAAAACATGACTTCAACACCTTTCTTGATTTTTTTTTTAATAGCTGAGCCTCATAGCTTCTGTATCTGACAGGATCTGAAAGGAGTCTTAAAAAAGACTTTTGGAGGCAAGAAGGCCTTCTCAGTTACCCAAAAAAACACCAGAGTGCTGAGTAGAATCAAATGAAATGTTCATTATTTCATTAGTTGTTGTGTTATACTGCACTGGGCAAAAGTTACTGTCTGCACTAAATCTGTCTCTGCTCCTGCAGCTCTGACACCCTCAAAGTACCTGACGTACACTAATCAGTCAGCGCAGTTCCCACAGGAAAACACCTAGGCCATTAGGCAATATGGCTGGGAATGAGAAATTAAATGTTTCCCTTATTGCAACAACTAAAACAAACCCACTGGTTTAGACCAAACAGATTTTTTTCTCTTTTAAAACTGCTGTGTAGTTGCTTGAAACTTTGTTTGAAAGTTACTGTGCAGTAACTGCTTCACAATTAGCTGGCCAGCTACAGAACATTCGGTCATTTCCTTGTTTTACACAGCAATGGGAAATGTAGGAGACTTACCCCATTTCATTATCCTATAACATGATTTTACTGAATTTCAGTCAGCCTCACATTAGGGATATTATTTGTGCACGTTACTATTTCTCTGTTTCTACTGAACAGAGAGAATCAATTTGTCTGCACATAGAACAAAACAGGTACTTGCAGAAAAATGCCAGTGAAGAGCTGCAGTAAGTACAGGGTTTCAGCACCCAGGCGAGACCCACAGAACATCTGTCAGAAACCTGCCTCGTATTTGGCAGAAATTTGGCAAAAATTACCCGAATCAAAGATATTTCAACAAAACACTTCAAATTTCATTTCAGATTTCAGTGGGGGCTTATCATAGCGCATGCTATTATACAGTTTGATTTAGTAAAACTGGGTTATAGCATTGAACAGAATAAATACCTTATCACTCTTATTTTCTTTGTCTGCATCCTGGTCTTTGTTGACTTTGATTCCCTTAGGCAGTACAGCAGAAACCACCTGAAAAACAATGCATATATTACACACATTAGAAAGAGCATTATAGCTGCAATACAAATATCAAAAGTTAGGTAATGCCAGTACACTCTTCATTTTGCCCCATGTAGAAGGGCATTGCAGTACAGTCTTTAAATTGCATTTTGTTACTGAATTTATAAACATTCCCTTTTTTAGCACTGTTTGATATCTAGCCCCATCTCTTCATTCAATTAAACATTACTCTGAAGTCAACAAAATGGATGTACATCCTTGATACAGAGCTCAGTATAGACTCCTGAAGTGTCAGTTCTTAGTTACTCAGAGAGCACTGTCCATGTACACAGACACCTTGTAAAAGACAGCATGTTTAGCCTTCGCATAATATTCCCACATAATACTCCTCCTTGTTATTTATTCTTTCACAGGGAAACTTTTAGGGTATTTCGATTACAGGCAGTGGCAGGCACATCGTTGAAGCTCAAAGTAAGAAGTCCTACAAATGTAAGTGATGTGCCTTGCGTTGGGTCACACGATCAGGCTGTATAAAAGGAAATGGCTACTCCTGCACCCTTCTCAGTTTTGTCTTCTACTATGTCACAAAATTTAATATATTCCCACTCCTCTGACAGCACCTTATTTTGATGATTGGGAGTTGGGACTGCACAGCATTGCTGAAAGTCTGTGAATGTCCAGTTTCCTACAGCCTGCAGTTCAAAGCAAAGCAACTCAAATTTCAAGTTATCTGGCTTTCCCTTATCTCTCTAGATTGTCTAGGAAAGAAAGGTTCAGAGATGCAGCTGAACACTTGAATGTTCTGATAGCTTTTCTGGATCTTTTCTGTCAAAAAGCTGATACAGAAAGGAAGCCAACTCAGTTACCACCACTGTGATTTTTGCATTCACTGCTTGAGCACCTTCCCAGCATAGCAAGTGAAAGTCTTCATAGTTTTTGAAAGACTTCCTGAAGCACTGGAAAAATAATGGATGCAGTGGTGCCAGATTTGTCTACAGCTGTCAAAGAGGTCTCCTCAGTCTACTAATCCATCAAATCTCCCAATCAACTTCTCAGATTATACCAAAAGTAAACAGAAGTCTTGGGGTTTTTTGTGTGCACTTCAAGGCAGGCAGAATTGTATGCCTTTTCTTACTAAGGCATTAAAAGGTTACTTGCCGTGGCCTTAAAGACGAGAAGACACCTAAAATCTCTTGAAAATTAGCTTGCTCCCAGACAACTACTTCAGATCCCTTTGGTGACACGTTTTATGTGGAGCTGCTAGTGTGAACGCGACTAATTTTAATTACACTTTTGCTCATTTGGACAAAAGAATATATTTTTAGATTATGAAATACGAACAAATTAAAATACACGGAACTAGACTCAATTACACAGGTGGGAGAACTAAACTAACACCTAGTCAACAGACCTACGTCTACTTGATTAACATCAGAGAAACAACGTTTCAAATCAGGCCAGACAAGTAATCAATCAATCATGGTCTATAAGCAGAAACTCTGACAGAAAGGATGGACACAAAAAATGTTGGAACTTGCTGAAAGGAATTTAGCCAAGTTTAAAATAAAATGCATATTACACATTTATTAAGTTTTAGAATAAAAATAGAAATAAACTTACTTTTGGTATGTTAGACAAACCCTGAACTACGAACACAACAGGATTTCCCGCATTCTTGATAGCTTCTACTGCTTCCTCGTGTGTGGCGTTTTGTAGGTCTATCCCAGAAACCTGACAATGTTTATTTTGATTAGGTAGCTTGTCTTTGGCACAGTCATTGCAAGAGTTCACACACATTTGCAGAAGATTAGTGTATCTGAGTAACGTACCAAAAGCAGTCAAAAGAAATAATTTGTAAAGTATGTTTTCATGTTCATTTAAGGAAAAGTATATTATTTAGTATTCATAATTAACAGATGGTCATATGTTTCCCAAAACAATTCTTCTAGATAAAAACCGTAAGAAATAAGATTGCCAGATATAATGCTAGGTATAATACAACTCTTTCAGATTTTACCTGTTTATGAACTAAATTTGCTTTGAAACAGTTTTTCAAAACATCACTCACAACCCTAAAGCACATAAAATAATGGCACTATCAGCTTGGGAACCTAAATTCAGCAGTCTTCATTTGGATAAAAATGAGCAAAAAAATCAGCACAGAGTCAGAATCAGGGATTTACTCCAAACAGTAAGTTGATCAGACTAACAACTCCAAATTCACACACACAAAATAACAGCCTAAATTTCAGCATGAAGAGTCTACGTTCTATATATTATTAACTTATTTATATGGAAAGAGGGCACTCTGTTTTTTTTCATTACCCCATCAGGTACCAGGATGTATCTTGCTAAATAAAGAGGAGAATATCAAAAGAGGTCCATAGTCAGACCTTAAAAAAGAGACAAGATGATACCAGGGGTTTCTTTCAGCTTCCAAAACTGCGTCATCAATACTTCATGAAGTGTGGCAGTATTTTGTCCTTCTCTCCTCCAAAAGCCGTTTGAGTCAATCTTTATTTTTTAGAATGAAAAGGTAGGTTTATCTACATTTACCTCAAGTATTTTATCTCCAGTTTTTAAAGCCTTTGTTCTTCCTGCTGGGCTGTCTTCCAAAACTTGTTTGATGAAGATCCCTTTAAGTTCTTCTCCATTCTTCAGGCGCTTTATGACAGTCTGTCCACCAACAATACTGATTCCAAGAGACACGTGAGGGTCTCTAAAAATCTCAACACTGAAAAAATACATGTGGTAGTTTAACAGCTTGAAACAGTTTTTTAAACTATAAATGCTAAGCCTTAAATAAATGTAAGCTTCTGGTCTTTCAAGAAGATTTAATAGAGTAAAGGGATAAAGTCAGAAGCCTACAAATGCTCTCAACAGCGTTGGCTTTTTGCCCTGAGCAGACCTCACTCCTCAAAAAGAACGAAATTCTGCTGCCAACCCATGCCCAGTGGGCATAGGCTTTTATTTCAGAGAAAGTCAGGGTAAAATAGAGGCAGGTCTTCAAGTAAACACTCATTCTCTTTCAGTTTGAGCAAACTGTCTGGAAATGGCAAAAACTGCAAGTGGCATGCTAAACAAATAATGAAGTGTTTCATACAACTATCTGAACACTGATTTCAGTGTATCAGATGCACATTAATCAGCTTATGCAGAAACTTTCTGATCATATTTTATTTTGGACCACAAAAACAATTCACCTAAAAATGTTAGCAATACAACGAGGATGTGGCTAAAACTTGGCTTCACAATTTGGAATTCTGCCATTAAGTTTAGCAGAGAACCCATGGAAAAGGAGACAGCAGCACTACGTGCACTGTTCACACCTAAGAGTTATTAAATGAGCAAGAACTTGTAGGTCATCCACAATGTAAACCCGCCAAGCTTTCCCAAGTCAGCTGTATAAATAGAAGGCATAGTTCTGGTGAACATCTGTTAAAAATTCACTGTATCTAAGAAAGCCCAAGGTACACAAGGTACCTTAAAGTTACTGGCAGAAGAGGGGAGAAAAAAACCCATGAGAAGTAATCGGGCTCACAGAAAAAAAAAGACATAAAGGTAAACGGGAAGAAATAATGTAATCACATGAACATACGTCCGTGGTGGTCCCCAGTGGCTGAAGTTTGGAGTTTCTTCTCCTTCTCCTTCTTCTCTCTCAGGTAATTCACTAATTGGGGGCAGAGGGAGGGGAGGAATAAAAAAATTAAAAAATGCATTACCCATGCCAGGTTGCAATTCCTTACGTATTTTGTATCTGGCGTTGAGACAGCAACACCTTCTCACACTGTCCAGTGTAAACCAAATGTGCAGAGTCAACAGACTAGACAGGAATTTTTGTATTTAGGTTTAAATGTACTTAAGGAATGCTCCAGAAATAAACATGATGGGCAGACCAGATTTATAAGTTGCTCTGTGATATACAAATCTGCACCGCATTTACTCATTCAAAGTGACCATTTAAGCAATTAACATTTACTTTCTGATAAATATGCCTTGATTCTTGATAAAACCAGTCTAGCTGACCAGAAACCAGATCACGATGCAACTGGGAGAAAAGATACTGTGTGTTCCATTAAACATTCCAGAATAGAGTGTTAATTAAACTTTTATACTGTATGTGACTCACCGAATCACAGAATAGCAATGGAAGTATGGAATTGCATGCCTTCACAGAAGGGTTGAAACAACATACCCTTGCACACATTTTCTGTAGATCCTGAGAGCTGTAAATGCTACTTTTAAACTGCAAAAAGGAAGTGGGATGTTGTGCTGGACAAATAATCTTTTCACCTTATTGTTGAGCTGCTTTGCCCCTGAGGGAATTTTACAGATGAATTAGGGAAGTACTGAGGATTTGAATCAACAGGCCCCAAAAGCAGATCCACTACCCACTCACCCAAAACTGGTGGTGAAAGAATGGGACACTTGACAGGTGTAAAAGTATCTACAACCACTGCCACCTCAAGGTTTCTCAGAACCACTGCCAAGACTAACATTTCCTGCACGGGCCTGAGAGTCATGGCTGAACTGGTCTTCCCAAAAGGAAGAATAATGGAAAGGGAAACCCAAGAGGACAGAGCTATAATAAGGAGCTAAGGGTAGAGCTCCTTAAGCAGTAATGACCAATGGTGCCAGTAAAGGCTATTCCCTTCTCCTCCAGGCCACATCCATACTCCCCTTACTGTAAGCAAAGTAGGTGGTAGAGCCATTCACACTTTTCTGTCCCAATACTCAGGGGAGGAAATGTGGGAAGTAAAGACTTAATCACGTTGCAAGACAAAATTCAGCTCCTTGGGCAAAAGTCCTAGAACTGGCCATCTATGTCTTACTGTTTCACACAGCTTTTAATAGCTAATCAGCTAACTAAAGCAAGGAGACAGTTAAGATCATTAATTGAAAATCTTCCAAAAACTAATACCTTCCTCCATACCTGCACAATGCTGGTCTAGGCTGAGCTAAGGTGGTTACTCTCCCAGATTCCAGGTTCTTGGAAAAAACATAATCCTCCCCTTTTAGCTCTTCCTTTTCAATAACTTCCAAACCAACAGCAAGCCCAGGTCCTTTAGAATCAATCTGAAGCTTTGTACCTGAAGAAGAAAAGTTGTAGATGTGAACTTTTGCTGCCTGTGTCCCTGCATCTACCAGTTATCATCCTTGGAAATAAACCCCTTAGCTCATCATGTTCCAAATGCGGATGTTGTGTCATGATCATGAGGCTCAGAGATACAGAACATTTACTTCTGAAGGAAATTCAGACCACACTAAACACTTTTTTGTAACACCTTGCTTCTGATGTACATGAAGTCAAGTAATAACAGGAAAGCCAAATTTTTATGGAACTGAGACATGCTTAAGTACAACTTATATGATAGAAGGTCCTTACAAAAACACATGATTAGAAATAACGAATGCATCCTTTATGCAGGGAGAGCGGTACAAGGCCCTGCCCCAGCGTGGAACCCCACCACACTGGGGAAGACTGATGTCCATTTTGGTGACCTAAGTATCAACTGTACTTGAACCACCAGAGCTCCTTGCAAAGGTTGTCAGTCTGCCACTGTAGCTTACACAGTGTCTGCTGTACAGGATGCAAGTGACAAAGAAAGGAAACAGTCTAACCTCCTTTCTCCCAACCAGTGAGTAGCTACGCCAGGCAGGTTCATAAATTTAATTCCTTGATGATCTGCCAAATTCTAACTATCCATTTCTGGCCATCTGACAAGGAGAAACTTTGCTCCTGAGCACAGACTACAAAACCAAGATATGGGGCAATTATCTACCATAGAGTTCACTTGCAAATTTTGGTTGTAGTAAAGTTACCTACATAGGCTGTCACTTTTTTTTTTTTTTTTAAAGTGCAAAATTCTATAAAATCAGCAATCAAAAGTGGCTGAGACAAATTCCTGACAGAAACTGCAGGCATGACCTATTTCTGCATGGAGTCCTACTGGGGACATTAGCTACACAGAAGAAAGTGATTCTCCACAGGCAGGACAAAGATGCAGCTGCTTTCAATATCACTTGTGACAACTGTAGGTAAAGATTTGGAGGAGGAAGCAAGATCATGAAGCTGAAACCTATTTAAAGCCAGACTGCACTGAGCCTGCAGAAGTCTTCATTTGAATATTTTATCATTTGACAGAATTTGTGTTTTGGTATAAAATATAAATTTGTAAACATAAAATTATAAGATAAAGAAAAAACTTCTTACAAACCTAAATCCATCTTGGTTTTTGCTCCTGACTGGTTAGTTTCAGTATCAAATACGTCTTTTTGATAGCCACTGTGTGCTGGGGTTCCAGAAAATAGTGAACTTAAACTAGCATTTTCTTCACACTTCACAAAGGAGAAAAAAGGAAGTTAGAAAGCAATGGTATCACCGTATACAGGGTATTTGATATGAACATTGATTTTTACAGCAAACATTCACATTTTCCCAACTACATTCATATTTATTCAGATAACTATGAAATACTAACTGCTCATTTATGCACTGTATTAAGAAGAGGTATGAAAAGTGTTATGTGCAATTGCAATATAAAGCAACTATCTTTCTACTTGTCTGTAATCCAGACAATAAGTTCTTTACTCTTGTTAATTTGTTGGTTTTAAGTAAAAAATGTATAAATTTAATATTGTGCACTCCATTATAGAACTGTCACTAGAAGCCTGTTTATGTACATAATGCATAAGGGGACAAGCCAAACAAAACCTGAAATTCCAGTAGCTGTGAAATTGAATCCCCTTCCACTTCATTTTTTTTCATATAAAAGCATACATCTTGGAAGCTGGTGCATGGAAAGCTGACATTATCACTTTTTTGTTTGGCAAGTAAATGAACAAAGGAAAGCAGAAGGGAAAAAATAACTCCCAGAACACCTGAGCAGGACATATAAATAAGAGTTTTGCAATTTACCTGAAGCTCTGTCTCATTCTACTCCTTCATCCACCAGTATGCTTGTTACAATTGCTTCTGCCATATCATTTTCCGCTCAACTGCACTATCATCTGGCTCAAGGAACTGATTTGGATTAAAAATACTGAGGAAAAGAGGGAGCTCCTCTCACTGACATTGCTGCTGAAGCCCCTGGACTATTAAACCCACGAAGCGACGTTTTGCTAATACTGACATGCACCACATTAGTACAATTTGCAAAAAAAGAACCAAGCCCACAAGTCAGAGATGGGAAAGAAGACGCAAGTACAAGATGCCTGTAAATACACCAACTATTGAGCAGTTAAATATAAAGACACTAAGTAACGAAAAGAACCTCCCAAAATGTACAACAGGATAGACTGGTGTCGGTTAGAGGTACCCAGATCTCATCGAGTAATTAAAACACTACAAAGACTCCTTACAGAGTTTAGATCTGGAATTTGCCTTGAGGTATGGGTCCCATGGTCAGGGTACATCACTGAGACTGACAAAACATCCCTTACCATTTGATCTTTATTGAGTAGATATTCCAGAGACTGTTTTGGACTTGAGTTAACACTGGATCTTAAGTCTTGTATTTCAGTAGTCTCAAGTTGCTTTGCCCATTGTTCTGTATCGAGGTTCCTCTCTGAAGTTGCCTTCTGTCCACATGATGCATTATATTTCAGGAAGTCTGAATCTTCTTCGTACTCATCGTCCACCAACATTTCCCGTTCTTCATCCTTTTCTTCTGGTTTGGGTTTCAGAAATTCATGCATCTCCCAGGACTCCTTCTCATACTCATTGTCATTTTTAGAAAGCTGAAATGACCTTCCCAGGTCCAAACTTGGTTCATCAACAAGTTCTTCTTTAAAAGGTGTTTCATCTCTGAAACCCTGCATAAACCATTAGAGGAATATAGATTTTAAATTATGTTTCTTGCTAGCTCTTTCAAAAATATGTTTTATGTTAGGCCCATATTAAAAGTACATCCTGATTTTTAAAGTGAAAAACCTTTTGCATTTTCTAAAAAAAAAAAAAACCCAAAAACCACAACACTCTCTGACTTCAGATTTTAACACCAAAACTAGCAATTGCAATTTGTTTTTCAAATATGAAGAAATTTAAGTTGCACAGCTTAGATACTGCTGTAGCCATTCAGAATAACCAATCCTGAATGAAGTTAGGGAATGAGAATTATTAAATAGCACAAAAAAAGCTACAGGAAAAAGTGTATATAAATCCAGCTTCAGTATCTCTGTGCTCCAAACTTATCTGCTGTCACTTTATGAATGCATGCACATTTCTTACAATACCATCAGCTAAATAAAAAACAGCCCAAAAGTTTGCTTATGCAACAGTATCAGCAATAATAATAATAAAAAACCAAAAAAAAACCAAAACCCAAAGCAAAAGCCACACTCGTTTGCCCCTCCCTTGGATATTCCACACAATATTTTAACCTGGAGGAGAGGGGAAATGGACGACCCACATACTAAAAAGAGAAACAAAGGACATAACTGACTGTTCATTATCTAATGCCCTTACTGTTTTTATTAAAGAGTACTCAACTTTCTATTGAATTCAAACCACAGACCAACAAACCAAAAACACAAAAAACAAAACCAAGATAAAAGGTATTCAAAACCACTCTGAAAGATATCACCCAACATTTCTGGGATTTGTCATGTGCCTCCCCAATTTCCAGCGCCCTGTGATTCTCCTAAATCAAATGGGGTGCTATTCATTGGCTCAGAGTGAGTCTGCACAGGCACCTGAAATTTTATGTCTTGCACCGGTACCAGAAAGCTTGCCACACACAGAAAGCTTTTCCTCTCTTTCCTTCAGGCCACCACGTTATGTATGCCCAAACCCAATCTTAAAGGCACTGAAACCCCAAACACTGAAACCAATCCACAGATTCAGGGGTCCTCAATCAAAATGTTTTTCTTTCTGCTTCCTTCCCCTTCCCAGACTCCCCAGGGCACTTCACCATTTCTGACCTTTAGTGCCAAAATCCTGTTTTGTTAGGTTTGTACAAATGCATGAGAAAAAACCCCAGTCAAAATGTTCGCATAGATCAAGTGAGAGACAGGAGAGAAAACAAGAGAAAGGCAGGAGCATAAGGAAACAATGCAGTAATACCAGCTTGGCACAAAAGCAGGACATTAGCAATATGGAAATTAGCACATTTTTCATAAGCATTAAATGTTCCTTTAGTCTATTTGACCTGTGTACCTTGATCTCAAAAAATACCCAGTCTGAAGAGATTCTAATTCTCCTCATCTTTACTTCATTTATTTCACTTCACTTCTGCAGCATCATTCTCCAAACACTTCTGCAAGAGGCACCAACTTCATCATTACATAAAACAATTGACTTAGTTCAGAAACCACACAGCAATTTGTATTGCCATCTCCTGATACAGCAGTTAGGTATGTATAATCACCGACTGCTGCACTGCAGCAGCAGACGCTACCAATGGAATAGGGAATACTGCAAACATGACAGTAAAGTCTACTGTTGTAGCATATAAAATCTTTAAGTTCTTTTTTTTTTTTTTTTTTTTAAAGTCAGCTTTGTCAGCATTATGCTAGTGCATAAGAGTGGAAGCCATCATGACACACCACTCTTGGCTCTTATATGAGCAGGTAAAAGTAATAAATGGATGGAAATTTTATACTACTGCTCTAAGCTACTATTGATGCTGTCATAATACAAGCAAATACCTCTATGTGTATTTTGTACAAACTGATCATTCCAGTTTCTATATTCAGGAGGACTTTAAGATAAAATACTTTATTTAAAAATACTTAACAACATTGTTTCTCTCCTTCCTAAATAAAACTAATCTGAGCTGGCAGAGGACTAACTGCTCTGCTAGAAACCCTTCCTATGCATCCAGAAAACAACAAACTCCATTCTACATCATGAAAATCAGTAAATATCATGTCCAAGCTGATTTCTACACAGTATACCCACATCTACCCTGTAATATTGCTCTTCTTTGGTGGTTCTAATACACCATTTCAGCATTAAAGATAAGTTTGTATCTGGAAACAGGCAGACAAGTTTAGCAACAAGAAAATCTAGAGTTTATTTTTATTACTGTGTTACAGCTCTGGATGGATGATCCTTTATGTATTGTCTTTTCTGGCCTAAAAAGAATGCATTTTACCAATGTGAATTAATAAAAATTTTGCAAAATGCTTGCAAACAGATGAAAATTCAAAAACATCCACATCTGTCTCACTCTACACAAGTCAGGCAATAATATCTGCCATACTATTACCCTGGTATCTGATTTTCTCACTACCTTTAGTTGCCTCATCCTCCCACAATAAACAGAACTATTTCTCAGAAAATAAGAAAGAGGAGATTTGAAAATGAGAGTGAAGAAATCACTAAGACCACATAGGAAGTCTATGAAGAACAGATTTCAAGCTTGCCTTATGCACTAGACTACTTTCTTGTTCTGCTTCATTATAATAAATTGTATTCTCCTTCCATACCTTACCTTCTTCGCAAAGCTGAACCAACTACTTATGACTAATAATAACATAACATTACTATTTCATATCCAAGGTAACCCAAGGTATTTTAATGACAAACTAAATTTGATAAGGCAGACTGGGAACTGCATTGGTAAGCACTATGCATATGTTTACTGTTCACAATACAATTACTATACAGTTAGCTGTAAAAAGTGGTTTTCAGAGGGAATCCACCTTGAAGTCTATCCAACACATAAATCTTCTCTGAAGGACATACTATTCGTTTTACTTTAAAACATCATTAGCTCTCCAGATAAACTTCAGCTGATCCAAAAGAGTAACCAAATACCTGTGGTGCTTCAAGTATTATTGAGAAATTAATATTATCTATTGGTTCTGGAGATCCAGGGCTAGTTTTAATGTTGCTGGAATCCACACTGTGCATGTTCTCCTCCCCTTTGCTTTCTCCCTAGAAAGACAATTGAAATGATGAGTAAGGAAAACAAACAAGAGAATTCCCACGTTTTTCAATGAACCCCAAGGGAGAGGAAGAAACAGCCTTTAGAAAAAAGATGGGAAGAAGATACAGAATTATAAAAAAGGGAAGTCATAAATGGAGGAGAGGAACCCAACAGAGATATTAGTACAGATATAGTAGAAAATAAAGAGATATCTTTGTATTTGTCTTTCTTTCCTACATATGAACAATGAAATACCACTTCTTTAGAAAAGGAAGGAATACATTTAACAGCTTTCCTACATTCCTATTTCACCACTCCCCTACCACTTTGAATTACAAGCACTTTCTATTAGATGACGCTTTAATTAATTTTGCCTGAGTGCCCTTGATGAACAATACTGCAGTGTTCTCTAGTAAACTACTGTCTGTTCCAAAGCCCTGATTCTAGAAAAAGGAAATTCTACTTGAATTTACAGTCTTGACTTCAAACAGATTAAGTTTCTTTGATGTCAGTGGAGCTCAAGCAAGCACTCAGCAGTGTCTTACAGTGAAATGGACTTCAGCACATATTTAACCGATTTCCTGAATTGCTCAAACCATGTTACACCTACGTATAGGGCCAGTGTGCATAGGTTTGCCCAGACATGTCTTCTGATTCCATGTGGATGTTCTTTCAGAAGGAACCTGAGAACACTGGTTTTCCAGTCAGACCTTTTGGACATTGAGGTGCCTATTTCCCATCTAGCAAGAATTTCTGGACATGTATAGGAACTTAATTGCTTTCCACATGCATACATACTTCTACCCTGGATTTTTGCCCCCACCCCCCACCCCCTGCAAATACAACCACCCAGTATACATGTCATAGAATAAAACAGAAAAAAAGTTAAAGTCAGTCCTTACCACCAAAGGCTTGCAGATTCCAAGAGAAACTGTACCTGGGGGCACAGATTTCAACACTTCCACTGCCTCTGCTAAAGTGGCGCTGTCCAAATATTTCTCATTTACAAACACCAAGCGGTCACCTGGTAAAAGCTCACCCCCACGTTCGGCTACTCCGCCTGCCACCAAAGAGCTGATCACAATGGCTGTTCTTGTTGGATCTAAGGGATCCTGAAAAAAAAATATTTTAAAAAGTCTAAGCCCCTAGAAAGATGATGTTTAAATTGAGTATGTAAAAGCACGTTCATCACCTAATGCTGCAAACTGAAGCTTGCTGAGATGTTCAAAAGTACTGCCAAGGCTTACAGTTTACAAAAAGAAAGGTTTGCAGTAGGAGGATATTCTTTCACTTGCCTAAACCATTCAGAAATTTTAAGATCCGAAAGCTGACTGATACCTGCCTGCCCTCTTCTTACATAGACAGAAACAGCCAGGCCAACCTGCAAATAGAAAAACAACACTGGCACTCTTCCACAAGCCTCCATCCGGCCTGTTATGTGCTAATGTTACATAAAATAACCATTCTGCATGCCATTCAAGAGCTTCATAGGAGCAAAACTGATGTTAAAAAAAAATCACTGCAAGAGTGGAAATCTAATTGAAAATATTATTAAATTAAAATTAAAAATCGAACCCAAAACATTCAAGAAAAAGTAGTATACATTTGCTATATTACTGCAGTTTTCTCAAGTGTTCTTGCTTTGTCAAATCTGCATGACAACTCATGAAAGACATTTACTCCACACATGAAGCTTCCTTGACAAACAATACAGGGGACAGCAAGGGAAGATTAAGATTATTACTGAAGACAAGGAACACACTGAGGAATGTGAAGTGGAAGAAAATATACACAATGGAGAGGCTGCAATCTGACACAAAGATAGTGACTTCACTTACATTTTTTTCCCCAGTATTAGCCTTTGTGTTGTGTCACGTACCATTTCTATCATGCATTCAGCCATTTAAGTATTTATCCTCAATCCAATGAAATGATCATAAGATATTATATAGTGGCAGAAAGATACACAAACCAAATTTATGGGGCTTTTTTCTTTCCTTGTTGTCTTTTTAAGATTAGAATTAGCCTTTTGCCCCCTTGCTACAGACTCATAAAGTTCAGAAATGCTTCTTGTATGCACTGTGTCTTCAAACGCATAATCAAGTACTGTTTTTCCCTCAGGACTTGCATCTTATGCAGTGCACGGGATGGATTAAAAAAAGGGGCAAAAATCAAATCACAAAGACCACCATGAATTCAGCAGAGTTAATTTGAAAACAGGAATGCTTTTTTAACTCTTTATTTTTATATAACTATACAATGCTTTCCAAGGGAACATGTTTTTTTAAGGTACGTGCAAACATATGAGGCAATGAATATAGTATCTGTAAATGGCTGAAATTAGAGAACTGCAATTACAGTTCAGCAGGAAGAGCCATGCTGAAACGGAATTCAAGTAAATACATATTAGTAATAATTCTCTCTTGTTCTACTGCTTAATCCTGCCATTTTACAATCTTCCCAAACACTGGGTATCCACACTGTACAGAAGAGGCTTCCTTGCAAGTATCATGTCTTGATAATCAAGCCCAGCAACCTCCCTCTGCTGCGCAATGGTGTTCTGCCTACTGAACCTGTGCCAATATGCTTGGGCTGTCTGACTGTTTATGCTCAAACCTGCCTCACACAATGCCAAGGGGAAAGGATTTCATTTATTTCAAATAGCAAGCTACCCATGTTCTGCATACGCTTTGGAAATTTTTAGAAACAAAACAAATACTAACGCAGAAAGTCCAGAAGAAGAATCCAAAGGATTCCAAGATGTAAAAGAAGAGGTTTCGCTTTAAGAGCATTGAATTTTGAAAACATAAAGTTAACTGCTGCCCTTTGCATAGAGAATCAGCTCTGCCTGCCCTTGCCGACAAAACCATGTGCCTAACCGACCTGATGACAGCTGACCACAGAACAAACAATCCTTTTGACACGGAGTTTTAGGATGGTTTTAATTTTTGGGTTTGCTCCAATGCAAAATAAAAATAATCTTTTGGACTTCTTCGCAAAATCACGATTGTGTTGAGACAGCCATTTTTGAGCAAGCAAGGCACCGCTCACGTAAGGAAGGCTTTGCTAATAGAACTAAACCAGCAAGTTTTCCTGTCATGGGTTCATATTGCCATGGCAAGCAAGGTTTATGCTGGGTCCCTAAATGGGTGAACGCTCTCTCAGCAAAACTACACCTTTGCTGACACAACAGCTTTTGTAATATGACTTCTGCTGGCTTAGTTATACCGATAAAAATGAACAAAACAACACCAGCACTCATCCTTACTGATGCAGATAAGCTGTCAAAAATTTGCAAGTGAATGATTAGCCCAGTAGTTAAGTGCCGGCTGAGAAAATGGGAGAATCAAGTTCAAATCCCTGCTCTGTCTGATCCAAAGTCATTATTTTTTTCATTCCAGACCAGAACCGCTTAGGTAGGACATGGAAACCTCAACATTAGCTTCTTCTATGTAGATATTCAAGGTCAGTGGCTTAACTACCACATTTCGGATGAGAAACAGTCCTGTTTCAACTTAAGTTTTTACTGATACAAAAACATTTTGGCTTCAATAAATCATTATGTTTTGGAAAGAGATAATTTAGGTGAAGAAGTGTTCCAACACAATTTAATCCTCATGTTAGAAATGTAGATTAGAGTTCCTGCAAACATACAAAGTTTCTATTGAGAACAGCACTGTTACCGTCGCTGCTTCACCACATGTACAAGTGTTAGCCGTGTATTGGAATTGCTTCACGAAGAGCTGCAGCAGAAATCTTAAAAAAAGGAGCCCATATTAAAAAAAGTTGATCAGGCAAACACAAAGCAGGGGTTATAATTACACTGCTGTTTTCAAGCAGAGGGAGCTATTGCACAGGAAGAGAACAGCAATATAAACTACACAGTAACAGGGCTAAGCCAGTAACTCGAGCAGTGCTGTAAAACCCTGAGTGTTTGTTATCAGTGACTGCAGATCACAATGCGATTGCCACAAGGAATGCAACAAAAGCTGCATGCAAAGGTACAGACCTACTGAATTTCAAGGTGTAATCATCAAGAAGTACTCTCTATAATTTAACATGAGAGTGATTGTAACTGTGGATTGCAGCGTGCTTTCTTTAACAAAACAAAAGGAACAATGTTTTTTTTTTTAAATCTTGCCTTACAATCTACACTCAAACTGAAATGCACCCCAAAGAACACCACCTGCTAAAACAGGCCAGCAAACACTGAATTCACATTCACATCTTGTAAATTGTGAGTGCAACTGGACCATGTGGGTTGCTGTCTTTTTTTTTGAAAGCAAGCAGTGCTAGCAGCAGGCTGAAAAGCAGATTCTTACCTTCTACACTAACTGCAAAAGGCCAGTTGACTCCCACAGTGCCCTGATGGCCTTCAGGGCCACCTTCATGTTAACAGACCAGCCAGAGCCATTCGAGGTTACTAAACATCACTAGCTGTGACTGCACACCCACCCTAAGGCTCTTGATTCATTTTACTTGGCTCACATTAAGCCAGGTAATAGTGATTTTTAGTCACTAGCAGTCAGGACCAGATTTCAGTTTTTCCTTTAAAGTGAAAGACTCATTTATGTGGATGGAGTTTACAGGCTAGGAAGAAACTCCCTCCCCAAACCCAGAGCTAAGATATTGTTGTAATGGTACTTGACTAGAATATAGAAGTGACTCAACTTCACTAGTTCAAGAAATTATTACATGACTTTGCATTACAGCAGAGGGAGTCTGCACAGGACAGCGCCATGCAATTTGGTCACCTGAAAATGGGTATGAACTAGGCTCGGTATATTTAAAGACAAACTTTTAACCTCAGTTTGCCGAAGGATTCCTTTACACAAATGAATAATTTATGAACAATGAGGAAAGGAATCAGACTGAGAAGTAAGGCTATCAGGAGACAAAACCCTTTAACTCACAATCACTGACACAAATTCTTTTGCTAAGAAAGAACTGAATGTAAAAACTCTGCCGCTTGTATAAGCGATGAAAACTGACCACTGCCATGCACCAGCAGCAGCCCAGGATGCTGGCCTCCAGGTAACCCTTTGAGGAACTAGTATGTCGTAGCTGTTGTCTTTTCCTTTGTGCTCAAGCCAGCCATAGAGTATACGAACTTGTTTAAAACAGTCACAATTTATTCATACTTAGCACACCATATATTTAACTATGTTGAACCATAGGCTTTCCCTTCCCCCCTACTGCTCCTCATCTAAATCCACAAATGTTTGCTGGAGTCCAGGTGTCAAATTTTTCTTCTTATTTTCAGAGTCTCATTTGTTCTGGATTCATTTAACAGTGCAAAGTCAAGCAGGGGCCACTGCAGTTGCTGCCTCTGGGATCCCTGGATTCAGAGCAGTATGAAGCCTCTTAAAAACCTGAGCTCTGCTAAAATATTAAGAGTCCCAGGAGCACCACGTTAACAGAGTACTACGTGCAATGCTGCTGGAGCGCGTAACTTTATTGTGGCTTCAAGTGAGGGATTCAAACTTGCCATGGGCACCCAAGATTCACACTGCTGGCTATCAGAGGTCCTTAGAAAGCAAATCTCGAAATACAACCAACACAGCTTACCTCTGTCCATCACACTGGAAAGTTAAAATGGTAACAACCGACTGATTCTTTCCCCGTCCTTACCAAAATGTGAGGTTTCCGCAGCAGCCAAGAGAGGGCACTCCAGGCCAGCCCAGCTCCCGCACTACCGGAGGCGTTTCAAGCTCTGACAAGTCCATCCCCATCTGTACAGCCCTCGCTATGCGCAGAGGATGAGGAGCAGCCTGTCCTATGCAGTAGACTGTAGCTATAATTCGATTGGATGTAAGCAGCTACCACGTTTTCTGGGGTTTTGTTTGTGTTTTCCTTTTTTAAAGGCTCATATGAAAATGTAAGACAAAGCTGCGGGTGACTGACATTTACTGTGCAAAGTCACTCTCACTTACTTACAGGCTATATTAGTTTTGGCATCACTTAAGATCTAAATTCAGCTAGCCTGACTTCCTAGAATATTTTAGCTTTCTTCAAGCAACAAACTGCACACTGCCACAAAAACACTCCTCTGAAAACACACATCAAAAATAGCATGGTAAAGGATCCCAAAAGAAACACTTTGAAACTTTTTTCCTGTACCAATTTTGATTTATCTGAACAATTTTACAAGTGCCAATTTGTATACTGCAGGTTTTTGCGAGAGAGCCAAAACAAACACATGTTAGAGCTCAGAGGTCAGAGCAATCCCGCTTCATTACATTTTGCATGGGACCACTTCCAGGTCTAACATACATATCCATATTTAAAACTCTTCAGTTTGCAAGTGAATAAGATACCAGACTGAAAGACTCTTAAAACACAACACTGTAGCATACTGTATGAGGAACATACACTTGTCAACAACGTACAGGACTAAATGCATTTTAGGTTCATCTTACTGTTATGTAGAACAAAGGCAGAACTGTGCATGAAGTAATTTACCTGTGTGCTCAGTGTTGTGAAATTACTCAAAATACTCATCCATGCTCTCATTTTGTGAAGTACCACTCATTCCCTCCACATACACACCAACAATGCCGATAGGATGCAAGAGTCAAGAACAGTAAACAACTTGCAGACTTTTCAAAGGCACTAAGTACTTCCCCACAGAAATGGAAGAGAGGAAGAATCAGGTGTGAGTGAGGCCAAGTTCCCTCCTTAAGGCGGCCTCAACTTAGGATTGAGACTCAAGGTCCAAACCTTCTGTTCATTCGCGCCAATGTATTTACAGGAGTTGGCCGTAGGAACTGCCAAAGGTACTCTAAAGCCTGAAAAAACATCCCTGAGAAAGTGCTCAACTAGTTTTTGTTAGGTCCACTGCATGGGCAATCAAACTGAAATTCAAACCGTTTAAGACTTGTTTCTGCCTCTTCCACTCGTATTAGATTGCAGTCAGCAGAACTACTTAGGAAGACTACACAATGCACAGCCTCTGTCTGTACCAAAGAAATAAACTACAGGCTGATGTGCTGAAGTAATACAAACTTAAATACAGAACGTATTCAAGGAGGAACGCTGAACTTTCCTGTGATGTAAGGCAAAGCACTGGAAATAAAACATAAGTATTTATTGATCTGTAGTGAGGGAATAAAGCAATGAATTTCAGAAGCTCTAGTGTGCAGCCAGCATTAATCAAAACTTCTGTTGTGGGAAATGTCAGCAAAGAAACAGGAACTCACAAGGAAAGAAAAAACATAAACAAAATATATAGAACCACACCCAAAGGAGTATAGAGAACAGCAAAGTAAGAGTAGGTGGCACAATGGGTTTCCCAAACCAGGCTTTCATCATCTGCGATCTGAAATCATATCAGTCTTCTACAGCAAGAATGAACATGGTGGCCAGCAATTACTCAAACCCACATAGGTCTGGCAGAGCTGCCAAGTGCTACGCAGTCAATGTTCATCTGCTGCGGAAGAGGGATATGCAGCAGATAGTTGCAACAAAAGTGCCTCCAGGGAATGGTCAAAAGAAAAAGATCTTACGCACTACTCCAATTCTCAAATAAAAAGATCAAAGATAGGCACTGACTACGGTAGTTTTGAAAGTGTCGCTGTGCAGTGGACTCAGGTGCACACCACTATCTTTTAATTTATCAAACTTCTCAATCAACCTAAGGTTTCATACGCCTTTCATATTTGCTCTCAACAGAGCTAAAGTCACAAGGATTACGTTCATTAGACTCTCTTAATATCTTACACTTTCAGACTTCCCAGCTCCAGAAAAAACACACTGAATGCTGACTACAGGGAAAAGCCGCAGAGATAAGAAAAAACCCTGAACTCATAAGGAAATGGAGGAAAGCCACTGTGTGATGAGATAAAGAAGGGATAGAGATGTGTGGGAATAAATAAAAAATACCAATGAGCCAAGGGAAAAAAAAGCATGAATGGTATCACCTACACAACCTACACATAGTAGTCCTAATGCACATTCTGGGTTTGATCAGCTTTCACATTCAAATAATCCCTGAACTAAAAATCCACCAATGCAGCAAGCACTTCACCAGTTCACTACACTGGCCTCAACACTGTTAACAGTCTGTGGAAGCGCAGTGTGTGTTTTCACACAAGCCAGAGCTCTCCTCTGCGTGGAGAGCTTGCATCTTAAACAGAAAACACATGAATTACAGAAGATTCATTACAGAAAAAGCTGCAGGAGAAAAGTGGGGAGACAGGACAGGCTCTGGTTTTGCAACAAGGATCTGCAAACAGTGACTTGGCCCAAAGACAACTTCTAACAGCATGGATGGCAAAAAAGACGAGAAGGGTAGGCAAAAAGGTTGCAGAGAGTTTTAAGGCTGCTGCGAATCGCAGTGAGAACAGAAAAAAACCTCCAAGTGCAACAGCACTATTTGGATTTAGGGAGTAGCATCTTCCAGAAGGGTGAGGTATTAAGAAAACAGAATACCTCATAACTTGCATGAGTTTTCAGAATTCTTCATGCTTATCCATCAGCACAAACACGTACCTCAAATCTCATCGGTTCAGAACAGCAGATTTGGAGCTGTCTGGGTTGAGCTTTTACACGCCCATTGCTCCACTGTCTCCACATGCTCACTGAAAGAAAGCACTCAGTTGCACAGTTCCTTCTAGTCTCATCTACATTATCTTACCCTTGCTGAGATTTGCCAAGAGTTTAACAGAAAATCTAGCTCCAGTTTTGTCCCTTTAAATTCTCGCCTTCTCTTGCAGGCAGAAGACATCTGTGGAATAATAATGAATTTCTTTGGTTTGGGGTTTTTTGTTTTTATTAAAAGCTATTCTTCCTAGCAGGAAATGAAAAAGAACAACCAGATTGTAGAATTTGGGGGAATAGGGAAAACATTTCTAAAGGTTAATAATAATACTGCTTAGCATTTATTTCAAGGATATGCGACAAACCAAAGAAAAACAGATGTTCTCAGTAATGCTCCAATTCCTCTGCAAACTCAGGTATTGTCCAGAGCACTGGCTGTCACAGCTCACAAAAGACAGGAGGGCCACCCCTAGGATATGCCACTCCACTCTGTACCTGACAACAAAAGGAGGGCTAAGGAGAATCTCCATCCTTTATTGGATGCAGGGAGAAACATAGTAACAATGGACAAGGAAAAGGCTGAGGTACTTAACATCGCCTTTGCCTCAGCCTTTATCAGTAAGGCCAGTTGTTCTCCGGGTGCCCAGCCCCCTGAGCTGGAAGACAGGGACAAGGAGCAGAATGAAGCCCCCACAATCCAAAGGGAAATGGCCGGTGACCTGCCACACCACACAGACACACACCAGTCTCTGGGGCCAGACGGGATCCACCCCAGGGTGCTGAGGGAGCTGGCGGCAGCACTCACCGACCCAGCTTCCATCATTTATCAGCAGCCCGGCCAACCGGGGAGGTCCCAGTTGACTGGAGGACAGCAAATATGATGCTCATCTACACAAAGGTCTGGGAGGAGGATCCAGGGAGCTACAGGCCTGTCAGCCTGACCTCGGTGCCGGGAGGGTTATGGAGCAGATCATCCCGAGTGCCACCCCACGGCACGTACGGAACCACCAGGTGATCAGCCCAGCCAGCGTGGGGTTATGAAGGCAGGTCCTGCCTGACCGACCTGATCTCCTTCTGTGACAAGGTGACCTGCTCAGTGGATGAGGAGAGGCTGTGGATGGTGTCTGCCTGCACTTCAGTAAAGCCCCTGGCACCATTTCCCACCGCATTCTCCTGTGAAACTGCCTGCTCATGGCTGGGACAGGCGTACTCTTCACAGGGTAAAAAAACTGGCTGGATGGCCAAGCCCAAAGCGTTGTAGTAAATGGAGTTACATCCTGCCGGCAGCTGGTCACAAGTGGTGTTCCCCAGGGCTCAGTGCTGGGGCCAGTCCCCTTTAATACCTTTAATGGCAATTTGGATGAGGGGATCAAGTGCACCCTCACTAAGTCTGCAAGTGACACGAAGTCGGGGCGGAGTGTTCATCTGCCAGAGGGTCGGCAGGCTCTGCAGAGGGATCTCAGCAGGCTGGATCAATGGGTCAAGGCCAATCATATGAGGTTCAACAAGATTCAGTGCTGGGTCCCACACCTGGATCACAACAGCCCCACACAGCACTACAGGCTTGGGGAAGACTGGCTGGAAAGCTGACCAGCAGGAAAGGACCTGGGAGTGCTGGTCGACAGTCAGCTGAACATCATCTGGCAGTGTGCCCAGGTGGCCAAGGCGGCCAGCGGCATCCTGGCTTGTACCAGAAACAGTGTGGCCAGCAGTGATCACCCCCCTGTACTCAGCACTGGTGAGGCTGCGCCTCAAATATTGCGTTCAGTTTTGGGCCCCTCATATTGGGAAGGTATGATACAAGGAAGATACTGAGGTGCTGAATGTATCCAAAGAAAGGCAGTGGAGCCGGAGAAGGGTTTAGAGCAAAAATGTTATGGGGAGCGGCTGAGGGAACTGGGGGTGTTTAGCCTGGAGAAAAGGAGGCTCAGGGGAGACCTCCTCACTCTCTACAGCTGCCTGAAAGGAGGCTGTAGCGAGGTGGGGTCAGTCTCTTCTCCCAGATAACAAGCAATAGAACAAGAGGCAATGGCCTCAAGTTGTGCCAGGGGAGGTTCAGAATGGATATTAGGAAAAATGTCTTCATCAAAAGGGTGGTCAAGCCCTGGAACAGGCTGCCCAGGGAAGGGGTGGAGTCCCCAACCCTGGAGGTACTTAAAAAACATGCAGATGTGGCACTTAGGGACATGGTTTAGTGGTGGACTTGGCAGTGCTGGGTTAACAGTTGGACTCAAGAGATCTTAAGGGTCTTTTCCAACTTAAATGATTTCCTGATTCTATGAAATGCCTCCTTAACTTCTCACTTCAAGTCAGACTGATGACCTCCCCCGCCGCTCAAGCCCAGCATCAGGGCATACTCAAGCCTTGGCATGGCTTCCTGCCTCCAAGTTCTCCAGCTTCTCTACCTCAGCAAGCTATTCCTGTGTACCTGTCTGTAACTCATGCTGAGATACACAGTCTCTTTGATTTCTTATTGAAGTGGTTTCTGGTCTCCCAATGCTTTTAGTACTACTGCACTGAGGTTTTGGAAACCACTAATCACAAACACCCTAGAAACTACCAGGAATGTGCTCAATTGCATTCACCAGCCCTTTGGTCCTGAAAAGTAGTATTTAAGCTGAACTCCAAGAGAATTTTTCAAAAAGCTACATTGAATTCAATTCATGACACACTATTAAGAATTATTTTACACATGAAGCAGCTTAATATGATTTAAAGGACACAGAACTTTCCCATAGGGGGAGAGAAGCAAATCCTCTGTGAGATGAGTACCAACACAGTTGGTACTGAGGCTTACAGAACTTTGATGTTAATGAATGTGGATGGGTTGTAGAGATGGGAGAAAAGCTGCCTTTATCAGTTTTCCCAGTACCAAGCTGACAGCCATTGTAAAACTGGGTTTTAATACAGCTGTGCAGCTTTTGCCAGTAAGCCACAGGTTTCCATCACATGATCAGGTGAAAATGTGCTTAACAAGGATGTGAATATGCTTCTTTGTTCATAACAAACTTATCACAAGACAGACAAAGCTCAAATTATCACAACAGGGCAAACATTTAGCCAGCAACATGTCAAAGCATTCCAGCTTGCATCTTGCTGTTGAACTGACCAAGACAGACAAAAAATATAATCCAGCTGAATACCACCTTCTACAAATATGAAGTCAGTTTGCTTTTTTGTAACTCTACATCTGGAGCCTGTTTGTTTGGGGCATAAAGAAAAGAGGAAAGATATTTGGAGACACCTAAATTGCTTCCCTTCCTGCCGTGAAGGACTATGCAGTGATTGTTATAAAAGAAAACAATTCTTTCCCATGTTCCCTGGGAGAAGGACAAAACATAACCTGCTGAACGCGCAGCAAAAAAAGACTTCAGTTCAACTGCAATAAAAAATTGCTAATGATAAGAAAGATAAGTCCAGCAACAAGGCGGCTGTGGAGTCCCTATTGCTAGACTACAGTAAGAACCCCTTAAAGATTGACCCAGGCTCACGAAGGCAGGCACATTTCATGCCGTTTCTGGTCTGGGTAACATGAAGATCATACAGTGCTGAAATGCCTGTTACTGCTTCGATGGATAGGTAGACATTTACACCCATGTTGGCAAGGACCACTTGGAGCAAGTGAGCCCATGAGCTCCTACTGGCTGACAGGTCTATAGGGCAGCTCGGTACTGTGCAAAAGCATCTGGGTACTGTGCAAAAGCAGCCAGGCACTGGGGACTTACCTTTCAAGCACGAGAGAGAAAGAGAGAAACAGCATCTCACAGGCATTCCCAAGAGCTATGTAAAATGTCAAGCTTCTATTCCAACCCTTGCCCTCTCCAGTTTCACGCACCTTAAAACAGCTGCTTTAAAATACTGTGACTTCAAAGCACAGTAAATTAAGCTCCACATAAAGTCCATTCAGCTTTTTGTTTAATTTGATAAAAGCTCATCAGACCATTCAAGTTACCTTCTGGTCAATACTGCCTCAAGAAATCTGCAATTCAGATACCTGCGGTTCTTCCAATATTTCTGTAAAACATTACTGACAGAATCTGTTGGCTTGAGTGTATCAGGTCTTCAGGAAACACTGTTTCAGGGCCATTCAGTACCTTTTATACTACTGTGATCTCTTCTTTTTCTCTAGAAGTCCTCACCTTGTGTGATTTTTCTTTTCCTCTTACTCTAACACCCTGGGATCACCATCATTTTTATACAGCATTTCTCCTCTATTTTAACCTGATGACATACCATGCCCTCTTTCCTTTTAACTTCTTTCTGAGAAAAAGGATTGGTCTCAATAACAATGGTTCAGCTCTTGACTTGCTGGCTAGGAGGTTTAGCTTCAGGCTAGGCAAACTTACTGTTAAAGCTGGACACTTTCACATCTATTGACAAAGAACAATATATGCATTTACTGTAGTCCCTTGCATCACAGATGATCCCAAAGCACTCTACAAACAGTGTACTGGGTCCCTCATTCACCATCAAAACATACTTGCCGCTAACTGTGCCAGCAACACTACATAAAAGTTAGTCAGGAGGTGAAAAAGAGCGCAACTTCTCCAAGTGAAATTACAAGGAAATTAAGGGAGGCAGAGTATATTACTTTGTGGAGAAGTTGGCCAGAGGACTGAACAGCACACCTATTTAATGGCCAAAAGGGGGGCAGGGTCCCTGTTCAAGATCGAATCACCAGCAATGCAATGCTGCTCCTCAGGTCTCTGCTGAGCACAATGTGTTATCAGCTGAAGAAAGCACACGGCATGCAGAGCCTACTGGCATGGCTGCTACTGCCTCTCCTGCAGGCTTTTCATTCAAGCATTACCAAGAAAAAGCAATGCCTAGCCTAGGAGCTTTGACAAAATCCCAACGTATTAGTGACAATAGAAAAATACACAGATTTAATTTTAAAAGCTCTTCAATATTTCTTATTTAAATAAGCCATCACAGCGGGAGAAAAAAAAATCAGTGAACTGATCATTTCAAGAAAACACAAGATCAGCCTCTCCATCCACCTCCCCTCTCGCCAAGTATTGACCTTGCTAGCAGAGAAGCACTCTCAAAGATTCTAGATTCTCTACCACATAATTACAAATTAGGACATTTAGCAAAGGGGGGAAAAGATTTTTTTTATACATAGTGATCACGGGAAGCTCAACAGTATCCTATATAAATACAGTCCTGTTATAGCAAAGAGGGTAAGTCTACTCTATTTCTCTAATGGTATCCCACAGTTTTAATAACATGCGTACAGGCCTTTCAAGAGCACCTTATTAAAAAAAGAAGGCGGCTCTGTTTTAAACATTTAAATCCCTAAAGACAGACAAAAGAAAACACAGGACAAAGTATAAATACTATTGATTATGCATAATTGGTATAATTAATTTGTAATTAGTTCATTAAAATATATAGGCATTGGAATTATGCTTGTACATTTCTGGGAATATCCTGCAAGTCACCTGGGATATGCTTATCATTTATTTGATAGATGAAACATTATTAGAAAGACAGCCCATTAAAAATTAATATACCCGAGTAATAATTTCTTGATCTCAGCACTCAAGTTTTCTATGTACTTAGATTCCTGTTCTACCTCATAAAGGATTTTTATTAATACTGGTTTTTTAGAGCGTGACTTGGGAAGCACAGCATTTTAGATAACTGAGGCACAATACCTTTTATGTCAAATACGTAGTCAGTTTTGAGAAAACAAAATGACAAATACTATGTTATACACCATGAGAGTATTCAGCACCACATCTAATTCTATAATCAAAATTAAGATGGAAAGGTAAAAAGCCCCACGCTTCAAAACAAATAACAAACATGAATGGAAAGCAGTAGGAAGAAACTTCCACAGCACCATAAGCAGCCTGGTCTCTAATTGCTTAGCATTCTTCCACTTCTGCAGCACATCTGGCATTGCTCACTGTCATAAATGAACACATCTGTATGAGCAGGATTTCAGGAGTTCTTGAATACTGCAGATAACAGTCACCAGTCTCTCACAAGAAGCAACTGGAATGGGCTGGTGTACACTGGTACTGCAGTAGCATTTCAAAGATGTTATACCCCCCTGACGTGGGGGAAAGTAACATGGAATAACAATGCATCACTTTTTTTTTTCCTGTAATGTTGCTTCACTATTCCTACTGATCTTTCCAAAGTCCTATCAATATTTCTCAAGTCTCATTTCAAGCAAAACTTATAAAAGCAATGTGATCTTAAAACCCCAGTTTCCTTAAAACCAAACCTTCCTTAAACTTCTGTAACTGATAGAGACAGTCTTTCTGTGCGCAATTACAAGCACCATGAATAGGCATTCTGCTCAGAATCACCTCTTAAAAAGTATTTTCCTCCCCACCCTACCTCCATCAACACTAATGGGAGCCTAGAAAGGTTGGTCTCTCACCGACACAACTAATCCATGAAGCTAGACCATGTGAATATCCATCTTCATTTAAAAAAAAATCTACAAAAAATTAAAATCATATAATTACTCAAAAAGAGCAAAATCACCAGTGGATACATAGTGCAAGTAGTGTCATTTGCCATTATAAAGCTTGAATCTTCTCTTGCAAAACAAAAAGTATATGCCTTAAAAAACCAACCAACTTTCACTTCCTATAGGAGGTTAAAATTGCAAAAATAAATTTGGAAAACAGAGTTAGGTCTCCAGGTCCTTTAAGCCACAATTAAGCACTTCACTGTAATTTTGTGCTTCTCAGCAAATCTGCTTTAAGAATTCCAAACAGTCTCCCAGGAACCACATCCTTCTTTTCCCCCGCCTCCAATCTAGCATGGACAATTATTTATTTTCTTTGCCCTGCACTCAAGAATGTGATGGATGTATTTACATAAACACACACACAGTCACAGATATCTCTCTATAAAAATTAATCTGCAGATGATGAAAAGTGTAAAAGATCTAAGAGGCAAATCCCAAACAAAAGAGCATACTTTATACATAAATATCTTGAAATTATAAAGATCTGAGATTAAGTGGTTTACCACTCATTTAGAATTGATTAGAATGTATTTAAATTTAGCTGAAAGTACCACAACATTGCTCATGTATTTGCATCTGCGAATAAGTAAATAAAAAGCCTGTTATTAAAGCCTTCATTAATTCTGATTATATGAGAACTTAAAAGCAAATCTGTGTATTACTGCTCTGTAAAGACTCCTAGCAACTCTACAGTAAAGCTGGCACTGCAACACAACATGTGTCAGCGAAAATGACTAACAGGATCTATTTTCAGTAATCTTAAATCACACTGGTAAAATATAGAATTAATGGTTTTGCATAACACTTCAAATATTTTTTATTTTAATTCATTCTCTATTCATGCCTTACTGTATCAAAAAGTGAATTTTATATCACTTGACATTTATGCACAACAGTTAAACACATTTTATTAAACTACAATGTTTAGGCAGTATTCATATGTGATGTGTATATTATTATGAAGAGTGATCCAGCAATTTTATTTCCTTATAAATATGACGGCTAGAGATTTATAAGTATATCATGTTGACTAGAATGAAGAACATTTCATTCTGACTACAGTTTTTGAGAGTTTCTATATATTTAATTGAACACAGTATTTTTGAAAGAAGGATTCATTGATTTTCCCCCATATTAAAGATTTCTCTGTATATTTCTAAGGAGCTTAAAAATTAAGTATATAGTCTACCCTAAAATGGTCATTCTTGGAGAAATCCAAGTTTTTAAGCTATGAATGATTTCTGAAAGTCAACATGCCCCCTGCCCCTCACCCTGAAAACTCTACCTGTATCTCTGGCATACTGGTTTAATAGTTTAAGCAGAGAAGCATAACTGAAAAATTACTAATTAGGTTCTCCAATCTCTATTCTTTTACTAATAAATTAAATACATGTATTAAAGCAAATTTGTGTTTACAGAAACTTGAATTTGCAACATCGATTCACCTGTCAGCCCTGATGTTTCCTTTTGACTGTGAAGGACAGTCCTAATAAAGCTACTTCTGAAAACCACTTTTCATGGCTTGATTCAAAGCCTGGGTGAATGTTTCTATGACCTGAGTGGGACTACAGATCACAGACTAGCACAGGTCTATACCCATTTAGAAATGGAAGGTGATTTGGCACAGCGAGGAGAGAAAAAGCAAAAGACTCATTAAATTTGGTACATAGGAAATGATGTTGCAATACCTAAGGAAGTTTGCTTGCCACTCTTATAGTTGAAAAGTCATTCCAAGTTAAAACAAAACAAAAAACAAACTTTCCCCAACATTTAGCCATTAAACTCAGAGTTATGAAGTGGATTTTGATGAAAGATTTTGCACTTTATCACGTCCGATAATCAGACTGGTTTAGAACAAGCTCTACAATATACTTTATAGAGTTGGCCTCAAAATAAATTACTTTTTCCTTCACAGTTTCTAGGCCCAAGTGCCAAGTCCATTATCCAGTAACCAACATCACAAAACATTTTAAGGCACCATACAAGACAAAGGATCAAAGGGATTTTTTGTATTTGGGTATACAGAAAAATATACCTGATAGTCTAAAATGCTGAATCCTAAACCACATTTGTCTTTCTCCAGTTCAATAATCTTCACATCAGGAGACCACAATGCTAATTCCCCTTCTTCCTCATCAGGATTAACGTCTTCCTCAGGTTTCACCTGAAAAATAAAAGCTTTAGTTCAAATACTATTCTTTCAGTTCTTTATGAACACTATTCATTCAGTACTTTGATAATTAATAACTCATACATGCCCTAAAATATGACCTTTTATGGAATTACAACTTCATTGAACATTACGCATCCAGCTTTCTCCAGCTTGCTGCCTTAGATACTCCCCTGGGACTATGCCTACATGTTCTGAGCATCAGCACTCAACCTGGCATACAAATACCCATGAATACATGTCAAATTAGTTGTTATAATATTACTAACCTGTTACAGGTTGATGAACTTCTGCTGTCCCATTAGACGCACAAAGGAAAAATAAATATCTTAGCATAAAAGATTTAACCACAGACAGCTAATAGAAAGACCAGACGATCAGGCACATAAGATACTTGTGGCATTAAATACACAGACAAAAAATTCTTACATTGTAACTATACAAATAGTATCTAGTTTGAAAAAGCAATTTGAAATTCACAATTTTTGTGCTAAGGTATAGAAGAAAGAGGTATAGTTACCCAATGTTGTTTGGTAGCGACAGCTTCATAGATACATCTTCCAAAAAGGCACCTTTTGTTGTCTAACTTGAAATGTGTGTTTTAACATTACTGCTATTTTATTAATAGAATCTTTAAAAAAAACCAATGTATGATGTCCCAAGAAAAACATTACAATCTTGTACCTTTAACTTCATACTGATTTAGCTTTATTCCTTTGGATGAATATGCCTATTACACAGAGCACTGCCACGAGGCAAATTTTTCTTTCACACATGCTTTCTTCATACTTTCAACAAAAGAAAGCAAAAATATTGTGAGATCGTTCTAAGATGATGACAACTTCTGTTCACTCAATATCACCTTATGACAAAAATGTGCAACTGACAGGATGCACTTGGCAAATGTTCAGTAAAATGCAGTATCAAAAACACAGTGGGACAATTTCTATTGCAACAGAAAGGTCCTTTCACAAAAAAGGTGCAATGCTATACACCTTATTCTTCCATGAAACATCCATATTGCTTGTTTAACTCACCACCTTAGAGGAAAGTATATCAGAAAATACCAGAAGAGTTGAGAAGTCTTTTTACAAATAGGAACAACTATTACAAGTGTCAAGCTTTAGTTTGAGACTTTAAAGCTTCTGCAATGGAAAGAAACATTAAGTTTCTTTTTTACCCCCAGTTCTATAAAATCCTACCCAGAACATGGAAGTAATCAGCTAATGGTGGCAAGGATGTGATTTAGTATAACTCAGAACTCTCACTCACCTATTAAGTGTAAGAATGATGAATGGGATGTACATAGTCAGCATGCTAGCTCAGTGATTTACCTACCTTGTATTTATAATACAATGAAGTTTCTCTTGACCAACCTGTATAAACTGTAGTAAAAGTACCAGTGTTGCAAACACGAACTATCTTTTAGTGAGACACCAGCTGTCCCTTACGAGCCCAAAGTGAATGGCAAAGGCAGCTTTATATGACGATTTAATACAAAACTGCCTCATATAACTACATATTTTAGGAAATGTTATTTAAGACTGAAAAGTGGTCTGGATCAAACAGCAAAACGAGAACAGAAACAGTCTTTAGAAAGCCAAATCACTTTCTCAGAAATAAATGCACTTTTGCAAAAACTTATTGTCCTTTTATGCAACTCAATGACATGAGAAGTCTACCTTTTGTCCTGGAAGGGAAACTCCCACCGTGGGTTCATCCACAAGAGACTCACTGCCATCATCAAAAAGTCGCCGACAGCAAACCAGTGTAAATGGGGGTGGCACTTCTTTTAGAAAAGTGATTGCCTCACGGCGTGATTTTCCATATAGCTGAACTCCATTTACCTACACAGAAGGGGAAACACACATCCACACTAAGATAATTAAAAAGATACTAACCAGATAATTCTATTAATTTTTTTATGTACCTGTCTTTCCTCAGCTGAATGTGAAATTCTAATTTTACCTAGGGATTCTGATAAAGCTTGCATAGTTTCATTAACATATGCTTCTGAAGTATACAGGCATTACTATAAGACTTATACTTCATCAACAAGATCTTGTGACTACTGACTGATACACCATGCCTCTGCTCTCTTCAGCTTCCTCTAACTTGTTTCAGCTCACTACTTTTCCTAGCCCTAAATCTTTCCTAGCATTATTTCATTCTCATCTGTTTCTTTGTTGGGGATTCTTTTTTAGCATTAGGCTTATGTGTTTGAATCTATAAAAAAATTAATTTTCCAAAACATATTAAGAAAATCTCTAATCCAAAACTTGAAGTCAGAACTAGCACAACTTTGTCAGTTGTTTAAAATATACTAAAATAGTTGAAACTAAAACAGAACCTACAGAAAAAATGCAAGAATGTTTACATAGTAAAAACCTAACCAATTACAGTAAGCAATTAATCAGAAAAACCTGTCAAGGGTCAAAGCTTACCATCCCACAAGCTTTAGATCCTGAGTGACAACAGAATACCATAAGGCCACTGTTAATGGATGTTTTAAACCACAGACTTAAGAAAAAAAGAGAAGACAGATAGATAGACAGATAATAATGCTGCTTTAAAAATGGGATACTGTATTTGCTTTTCATCAGGAAAATAAAACTACAGGGATTCTTCCTCTTTTACATATTTCATAACCTGTAATATCATGAGGGTATATCTATTTGCACCATAGGGTTATCCTTAAATATGAGGAAAGCAGAACGTCAGTAGGTGTCATAGATGTGAACATCATCTATGTTGATGAGCAGTGCAGCCCCAGAAGAGCAGAGTTTCAATCCAGCTGGTGCTATGGACTCAATCCCAACACCTGTGTTTCAAGGATTTCTTTCAGGCTACCTCAAGTTTGCACTCAAGACCAAATGTCATGTTTTAGGAATCCAGTACACAACATCCAAGTCCACTCCACAACATGAACCAAAGCACAGAAAATGGGGACAGTTGAAGATTCTCTTCAGTACCTCACTCCATACCCAAACTGCAATGCTAACGTAGATGAACTGACATTTGATCCTAGAAAATATAGCATGTAAATACAGAACATACATGTAAACACCTCTGTACATGCATACTTGAGGCAGAGCCTAACCATATACTTCCCAGATTTCCTTGTTCTTTAGAGGGATACAATCTCGTGCAAGACTACGCAGCAGTCTCACTTTAGCCATGATTTTTTTCCTGACCATGTCTATTTTTTTCCACTTCTTCCTTTGTGCTTTTTACAGTGTAAATATAGCTTATATTGCTGGGAAACACAGAGTTCCTCTCACACTATAACCCAGCCAAGGAGGAAAATTTAGAGTGGTGTAACTGGCCTCCAACATGGTAAGATGAACTGCTATGGGTTTTTTTCTGTAAGAATTACAGCAACTGCTGAGCTATCAGGCTAATCCATTAGTTAATTATTTAAGCAGATGTATCTATGCGTAAGGATTTTTTAATGCATTGAGAGTGGCAGTGTGGTGGAAAGTTATCAGCACTTCTCAGCATACTGTGATTGATGGAGAAGAGTTACCATGCACTCCCAAGCAGACTTGGGGACTCCCATTTCTTCCTTTGCAGTTGCCAGGAATCAGCCACTAAACATGCAAGGTGCCCTACACCCCATTCATTCACCACACCACTCTAGTTGTGCCATCATAGGAGCGAGTGAAATCTTATAACAAAACTAGAAGGACAGAAGGAAGCAATTTTCTCCTAAAAAAGAACACAATGAAATTAGCTAAAACAGCGGGTGGGTGGGGGTGTGTGTGTGTAAAAAATACCATACTTTCTATCATAATTCCAACACGTCATTAAAAATAATCAGCATTCAACCTCACTATATATTAAAGTGAATTCCTTGCTGATCACATTTTAATCCCAACTGTATCAGGCCCAGGTAGAGCTGCTTGTTTGGGGAATGGGGCTGTCACTTTTTCCATTGCAAGCCCCTACTTAAGCGGATTTATAACTTGGCTGCAAAAACATACTCTGGGCTAAACCTGGCATATATAGCTTTAGCCCTGGAGCACATTTTTTTTGTTGGGTTTTTTTTCCAGCTACAGAGTAGAAAAAAATTTATGCTCACCAGGTCTGGACATATCTGTGAACTTAATTGTAAGTACACAGTAATAAGTAAGACTGTTAAATATATACAATTAAAGTTTCCTAAGTTACTCCACAGTACTGTATTATTGTTTTTTGCATACTATTTTTTGTCTAGTGGCCAAGGAATTTAAACAACACTTTCAACATTCCATTAATCCTTTCCTTTAGGAATCAAAATTTCCTCCATTAAGTAGTAACTGAAGAAAATGTTTTAGGTCTTAGTGGTATCAGTGTGAATTTTTGATGTTAAAGGGTGAACAACAAGTAAAAAGCAAGAGAGCTGTACACCTAACAAATTAATCTTTCAGAAGGCCTAATTCTGTTCCCATTGATGTAATCTAATTGTTCTTTGCACCCACTAAAACTAAGGTTCAAATTCAAAATATTCCACAAAGCTAGTATTCAATAGGAAATTAATGTCTTTTCACTTGCAGGCTGAGATACTGGTAGATATACATACAATACACATAAAAAATAAAAAAAATATCTTTATACATATTTAAACAAACTGATGTACTAGCTCATACACACAAATGTCTTTCAACACTTAACAACCCAGTTATAATGCGTAACAGGAACCACTATTCCTGAGACTGCTGTAAATTTTTTAGGAGTGACAAATATTAAGAAAGATTATCCACCACAAAAGCCAATGCCAAATTGCTCAAAAGACTGAGCCAAAGGACTACAGCTACAAATGCATTCAACACAAATATTATCGCTGCCCTTAGAACTCTTGATACTCATGTTAAAATATTTCAGAAAAAAAATACCATGATGTCACTATGAGGTCACAAGCATTTGACATTTTCTTCACACAGGAGGAATGAAACTGTGAAGAAAATGAATGTGACTTCCAAAGCACTACGCAAACTGCTTCCACAACCAGCTCTTGAATACTACTATTGCAGACACAGCAGCCAAACTAGAATTTAATACAAGCATTTTTAAGAAGGCTAAGCAAACAGGAAATAATATCACGTCTATTTTGGGGGGAGGTTGTTTTGGCTTTTACCTCCAGAAGTTCATCCTCCAGTTGCAGAATACCAAGTGTTGCAGCCGGACCATCTGAAGCAACTGATGATATATAATGATGTCCATCAAATGTGTCAAGCTCAACTCCTAGTCTCAAAGTGTGGATGGGTAATAGCTGCCAAAAGACAAGTATGGCTGAGAATGTATGTATCTTAATCTACCACAATATAAACACATTTAAGATTCAGTAGCTCACTGAATTAAACTAAACACACCGTATGTTGATAAAGTCTTCATACTGACATCACCTGCATTACAGCACAAGGGTCCATAACTTCTCTATACAAACAGTTGGCACAAACAACCAATCTGCCCCTTGGGGGAAAAAGCAATTTGAACTGTATTCTTAAATAAGATTACCATATTGGAAAAAAATGCAGAGAAAAGTGCCATGTAAAGTCTGTCCTGCCCAAATGGATCTCCTTGTCCCTGAGCCACGATCACTGTGGCAAACTCCTCTGCAGGATGATGACATTGTTGAGTACTTTCAACCTCTGCCCCATTCTATAGTGGCTTTCAACAACATGGATGTGTGTTTTAAAACATTAATTTGCCCATGCTACCAGAAGATAAGTAGAATATTGGCAGCCTTTTCCTTGAAAAGTGAAATAGAGTCACAAAGACACAAAACTTCTGTAACACATCAATCTGGAATTGTATCATGCCTTCCTAGGATTACTCTGCCAATAATATACCCTGAAGGAAATCATCATGTAAGTCATACCTTTGAGTACTTCTGGAGCTCTGAATCATCTGTAATGGGCATATCCACATTCACAACCTAAAAATTGTACATGATAATATTTTTCAATAGCATGACAATAAAGACTTTACTAGAATGATGAATTCTGACAAAAAACTGATGAGCAAAATAAACTGTACTTAAACAAAGTCACAGTGTTTAAAACAAATCTTAGAAAAGTCTTTCAGACACAGAACATTTACAGCTAGGAGTATGGTGATTATGCACTATTAGCAGGCTCCAATATTATCCTGTTCCTGAAGCCCGAGTGCCAATTTTAGTCGAGTTCAGTAATCCTGTATAAGCACAAAATGCCATTATGTTTGACACAAATATCCAAACTGACTTGCCAATCAGAATCTGTACTGATAGCTTAAGTTATTACTTCAGGCTATAGTACATCCATCTAACATCTAGACTAAACCACCGTCTTCTGCAGCATGTTTCTAACATTGCTTGAAATACATGAGTTTAATTACCAAATCTGATTGCAAAGTGGATCATATAAAGCAGTGACAAGAAATCCCTTCAGTATATCTTTTTATATATATATATATATAAATAAAATAACTATGTTCACCACCAGTTTTCTTGTACTGTTCTTCCTTAACATAATATATTTATCTTTAACCTTAGAAGGTTATTTACTCCAATTTTAAATGTAGTAAGATGACATCCGTGGTGTACTATGGCCCAGGGTTGGAGTTTAGGGCACTGAAGTTTAGTATGTTTGGGAAGATTCCTGCACTTGGTAGATTTGGAAAATATACAGCCTTGCAAAAAATCAGGAAACTTCAGGCACCTCTGGAAAATTCTAGTTTAACAAAGTATCCATGAAACAGTTCTAAGCCTCAGCTTTTTCTTTTGGATTAATTTTAAACAGGGCGTTCAGCATCTTGTTTTCCAGTACCAAGGGTATTTTTCTTGACAGACAGAATCCATTTCACGTTCATTCAGTTGTAACTAAATGAATCTATGACTGATAACTAACTCCTCAGCTTGACTGCTCACACCTAGGTACCTGGCAACAAACACCACAGAGTCATACATCCCTGCACTGAATTCCAGAGTCTCTTTCTGTTTCAGCAGGATCTCAGCTCCTTCCATTGGTAGCACAAAGGATCAGCAACACAGAAGCCATGAGTGACACCAAACTCTCTCTTCAAACAGCTATTTCCACTGAAGAGAAATACTTCTGAGAGAATACTCAAACTTGTAGGCACCTTTGCAGGGTGATTTTCTGGGAGCTGAGTGTGGGAGTGAGGTTAGCATCAAACTGGGACTGCACTATCAGGCTGAAATTGAACTAAACGCTGTTATTGAATGCAGCCAAGCAAGACTAGAGATAGGTACAGACGACAAGAACTGGAAGAACTGAAAAATTACTTTTACAATGGGATGCCACAACAGTTTCCTCTATTATTTAAAAGAACCATTTGTTAACAATTTCACTCCTGACATTTTACTGGCAGCAGCTAAAGAAGAACTGGAAATGGACAGTTTCACGAACTAAGAGGGTTTTCCTCCTCTGTGAGAAGTGTGATAGTGCTAAGGGAAGTAATATTAGACTCTTGAAATGTAAGGATGGGAATACCAAGCAACTGAAGTGGGCAGCCAAACAGATTTATTGCATCATGTACATAATCTTACACGAACTTCAGATCTTAAAGGAGTGCTAATGGAAAGAAGAGAAGCAAGTTTCTCAAGGCAATTCTTAAAGCTACATTAAATCTTCCAGCGAGTGACTGGAACGATGGCTACTCCAAGTGGTAAAAGTAAGTGTCTCTAAATCAACTGGACAAGCATTGCAAAGAAAAACAGGGCATTTTCTTGGTGGTGGTGAGAATTTTTTAAGTCTTCGGAAAGAACACTGGCTGGAGTCTTTTTTATCTGTACTCAATGGCTAACAGCACTGAAAAGCAGTAGTGAATTACAATTTCAGTCAACTCCTTATGACAATTCATCAAAACAATCTTTTGCTTGGCAATTATTTAATATGAAGTGAAGAAATACCTAATAGACACTGGCACCACAAAGTTAGACTACTGTGAACTACTTCCTATTTTCTTAGCATGTTCGAAAATCATTCTTTCATTCTCCTAATAAAATTGTAAAATTCTTCATGAAACACAGGAGCTCTATCCTGAGCCTTTTTTTCCCAGTGCACAATAAAACAAACAGATCATAAATGAAATCATAAAAACACCACATATTTTAAGTGGCTGCTATGATGCAGATTTAAAAGGACAGTTGATTTTCTTAAATCACTGTTCCTGTCTAGTATCTGTGTAACAATAGTATCTATACAAACAATTAAAACAAACCAACAACTCCTCATTGTAACAGTCTTACATTTCAGCCTTGATGTTACAGGAAACAAAACTTGATGTTACTGATCTGTTCCAAACACTAAACTGTTCTATAAACAGCCTGTAATGCTAAGCTCACAGATCTGTAATTTAAAGAAATAACATACATGTTTATTGAAATATAACATACCATAACTTCGTATTCGGGTCCCAGCAGGTTTTCCCACTTGGATTTCAGCTCATGTACTGGAGGGACCGGGACTCTTCCTAAATATAAAAGTGAATATTAAATTTACAAGCATATTGTACATTCAGAAGTACGTTTACTTCTAAATACTTCAATAAAAATTCAGTGTAAGTAAAAGATTAGAGGGAATAATCCCAAAAAGGAAAGTGCATTAAGACGAGTCTATCAAACAGTGCAAATCAAGAACATCTTTCTTAGGAAAACAATGCAAAATGTCAGCTACGTCTAACATGATTTATTCAACTGAGAAGCAGAAGAGGTGATGCTTGCATTGATGAGATGTGAGTTCTGTACTGTATAGTACTGTAAATAAATCATTCTTTCAGGCTGCAAAACAAATTTCACATGACTCCATAATTTGTTGCTATAAAAATGCTTGCCACTCCAGGGAAGCATCATCTCCCACCAAAATGAACCCCCTTACGAAGTAAAACACCTGACAAGATATTGCTTTTATCAAGAGGCTGTGTCAGCACAATACAGTCACAAATTTTATTTATATATTTGGCAGGTATAAAGACTTGTCTAGTTTAATTAGGCCAGTAAGTAACATGAGCTTTAATATAAGCTCCAGTTCTAAACCAGTCTTCCGTGGGAACTTGGCTATCTTGACATTTATATCTTTTCAGCTTTCTAACTTATGCAACCAAGGCAGTATTACATTCATGTAAGACAATTTGACAGAGCTAGACAGCATAAAATGACTGGCTGCCCTGCATTTGACCTCATCCAGAAGCTCAGTGCACATATAAAGTTCCAAGCCGAAGCAATGTTTAACTGGTAAGAATCAAGCTCTAAAGCAAATTCCATCTAGCAGCTACAGCAGCAGCAACTAGGGTCTGAATTACCGAAAACTGGGTTTTTTTTTCCCCTGAATGACTGCAATAGTTTGTCAGATGTCTAGACAAGGCACAGACCACTTAGTATTGCTGATGTGTTGTACTGAAATTTAGAATGTAAATCACAACCTCACTACAAGAAAGACACTGAGGTGCTGGAGCACGTCCAAAGAAGGGCAACGAAGCTGGTGAAGGGTCCTAGAGCAAAAGTGTTATGAGGAGTGGCTGAGGGAACTGGGGGTGTTTAGCCTGGAGAAAAGGAGGCTCAGGGGAGACCTTCTCACTCTCTACAGCTGCCTGAAAAGAGGTTGTAGTGAGGTGGGGTCAGTCTCTTCTCCCAGATAACAAGCAACAGAACAAGAGGCAATGGCCTCAAGTTGTGCCAGGGGAGGTTCAGAATGGATATTAGGAAAAATGTCTTCATCAAAAGGGTGGTCAAGCCCTGGAACAGGCTGCCCAGGGAAGGGGTGGAGTCCCCAACCCTGGAGGTACTTAAAAAACATGCAGATGTGGCACTTAGGGACATGGTTTAGTGGTGGACTTGGCAGTGCTGGGCTAATGGTTGGACCTGATGGTCTTAAAGGTTTTTTCCAACCTAAACGATTCTATTCAATTTTGCACAGAAACTGATGAGTAAAATACCTCAAGGGGGGAATTCTGAAGATGCCAAGAGAAGTTCAGAGCCTACCTACTAGCAAAAGCCAACGCGAATGGGATGTCAAGCTGCCTCTGCTTTCAACACCTTTGTAGCATGCAAAGATAAAAGATGAACTTTGCAATACTTCCTCTTTACATCAATTCATAACTTTGAAGTTTTCTGCTCATTAAAAACAAAGATTTAAGTTAATTTACACCACAACATAACCTATCGCTGTACCTCTTCCACTAATGTTCTGTCAAGCCAGATAGGCAAATTCTGTCTGATCTGACACTGAGAAACCACACTCCTGAGAGCCTAACATTTCACTTGGAAATATCCAGAGCATCTTTAATCTATAGGCTCAAGGAGGTACAGATATTCAAGGACTCCAGCAATTCAGCTAAGTATTTCCTGTCCCCAAAAAGAAACCCCACCAAGAATAATAACCTAGGTTTGTAAATACAGTCCACAGTTCTCTATGAAATACATTATCTACTTAAAATAAAAAGGGGGTGGGTGGGAGGGAAGACGAACTGTCCCAAAATTCTGAGCTGTGAGTTAAGGGTTTTTTCCTCCATTGAAATTTAACAGAAGTTTCCAACGAGAAGTTGTCTTCAGGAGCCTTGTTATCAAGCGCAGATGGATTGCTACATTCACTTCCCAACTATAGCAAAAACAGAACACCAGTGAGTTCTTCTACTCTTTCTACTTGCAGAAATACTTAGGGACAGAAATTCTTTAACCTCTTTTTGTGCTATTACAAAGTTATAGCATGAACACACAAGACCTAAGCACCTGCAATCCCCTGTGCAGCCAAATATAGATTTTAAGGTTCACAAGGAGTAATGAATCTTAGGGCCAAGCTCGAAGTTCAATTCAGTAATGGTAAACTGTGTTCAGCTGGCTGAATACAGATCTTTTTGTCACTTCTAGAACACATTACCAAAATCTATGAGTTGTTCAGAGCAGGTGATGATGCACGTCTCCACTTGAAGTTCCACTCCTTCTTTCTTTCAAACACACTTTGAAGTCTTTGCTTGTAACTTCCTCAGAACTGTGGAAATGTTGGCTGGAGGGATTTGGATTAAATATATCCAATTCCAATGGTATCACCCAATTCACTTAAAAAGCTCCTTTTTCCTCAGAACAGCTTTTTCCACATGGCAGCTAATAGGAAGTTTCTTTCTAGTCTCTCATCCAGCTGGATTTCCCATGACCTGAGATATGTACCATGCCTTCTATAATGTGCAAGGCCTCAGAAATGAAAACACTTCTCAGAGACAGCTTTCACTAGCAACAACTTTCAACATATTTAGCCTGCCCTTCCATACAGTTTTTCATTTCTAATTAGAAAGCATCAAGAATAAATCACAAGTGTATTGTAAAAATCATCCTTCCTAGTCAAAATTGCTGGCTTCTTCAAAATCGGGATCTTTTCTTCTTGCAAATTCCTCCTGGTTTCACAAACTTAACATACAAGGATGTGTACTGTGCTCTAGTGCACTTCATTAATGCACTACCTGTGTTTGCCATACTGTTGGATATTTTTCCCCCGCCGTCTTTAAGCGCCTGACTAGCATCACCACATCTTTAGGTTTTGAGTAGTGCTACAAGGCAAAAGAAAGCAGTTCTGCCCAGACTGCAGTCTTGCAGATGCAGCTGTTAAGTTAATTGCCTCTAGTCTGCTAGCAGAAAGTTTCAGGCCTCGTGCACATTGCATCCTAAACCATGTTGCCTTTGTAACAGAACTGCTTAAGCACGGTTTTGCCTGGCCAGAATTACCATTTAATACCTCTCCAGGAAACACAATTTAATAAGAATTTCACACGACTAAGCTTAAAGGGAAGTAATACGTATTTTACAAAACGTACCTTTTACATTAAACTTCTAAAAGCATTTCCAGAGTTTAGTCAGAACCTTAAATTAGCAGTATTTACTTTAGCACCATTATAATGAAGTGTCCACCACCATGTCCAAAATAAGCACCTATCTTTGGAATTTAAACTTGGCCATTAAATTCTATTCCAAGGTGAAATCCTATATATGTCATATTTCAGTATGAGTAAAATTTGCAACTAAATACTTCAACTTTGTAACAAGAGATACACACACACACACTTTATAGTTGCATAAAGCTTTTGCAGAACCTTGTAACTTGAAGAGGCTTTTCACCATGAAAACCTGCAGTTTAATCAAGCAATGATACTTGCTTACCATTGCATTAAATGTTTCTGATTCATTACTCAGTTTCAAAGCCATGCCCACTGCTTTAGCCTGCTGGCCTAAGGAGGACCAGCACTGCTAGATGGTATCAAGGGCAGTATCCAACTGCAAACGAATAATATCTACAGTGTTTAAATTTTTATATCCTAAGACACACTGCGCATACAAACACATTACTCTGTATTGTCCAGGCTAATGGGAGCTTGAATACACAGGAGAACAGAAAAATCACGTAATAAACTTGTTACATGATGCACTGGGGAATGGAGTGCAGAAATACCACACTGGTCCTGCAAGGAATCAATATGGGTCCAACCGGCAGCTATAGATTCCAGGCAATGAAGTCCTTGCCAGACCCAGGTGCATCTGCACCATACTCTGCAGAACCACAAGGAAGGGGATTATGAGATTTGCACAATGCTAGAATTGAAGGGGAGCCACTCGTATACATACAACTTGATTACAAACTCCTTTTGAAAGTAAGAGCTTTTGAGTATTTATGGAGAGGCAGTGGATCCACATCAAAGCAGTTTGGGTCTGCTATGAAAAGGGCTCAAAAATATCAGCAGAACAGGGATCACTAAGGCATATCTACATAAGACACCTTGAGACTAAGAGTTTGTTAACTTCAAGCCAGGTAAAAGCAATTTTAGTTCCCAGCATAAACTGATCCTGGCATTGATATACCATCTTTGCACAGCTCTAGGTATTAGGTTAACAAATGCCTCAAAGTTCTCTTTGCATCAGGGCAGACATCTGCAGCCTGTGACACAAAATAACCCAATCACAAGTAGTCAGGAACTGACAGTGATATGGTTCACTTCAGTAAAAAAATAAATACTTTATGCACAGAAAGTTCCACAGTAAGAAAAGGCCTGGCTAAGTGACACAGGACAGCATGTGTTGCTCTTTTCTAGTCTCTGTCATTGTGAGTGTAAGTCCTCCTGGCTCTTCTGCCTCTAAATACATTCTGCTGCCAAGTCCTTAAGTTATTTGTCCATTGTAACTACAAATCAATATATGCTTTTCCATTCATACAGCTAAAACAATGCTTTGATAACCTCACATCTCAGCTACTTAACCACCTCTGTTTTGGCTTCCTATTTCTGGGAACATGCAAAAGTCACAACAAAGGATGTCTGGTTACAAGGCTTGGACAGAAAAGTAAAACAGAATGGAACATAGGAGCTGCTACATTTCTCTCGTTTCCAGGTTGTCTCTAATACTGACAGATCTTCCACAATCATAGCAAAATTGTTATTCATCGACAGCCGTAATTCAGATTCCTCTGTTACATCTACATATCTTAAGAAACTACCAGGCATAAGGATAATTTATGCTGACTCCAACACAAGCTGTAGAAATTCACCCAGAAGTTCCTGTAGAAGAGCCCAGAAATCTGTAGGGGAATTGAAGCACGCCTTCTGGAAAGACCTCCAACACAGATTCAGAAGTCAGCTACAAAACAAAGTAATCCATGCCTTTGTGATCTGCCCCTATGTCCAACTGCCTTTGCTGTTAAAAACACATGCCTAATTTGAACTCCTGTCCAGCTTCCGATTCCAGTTCTCAGGTCTTTACACCTATTGTGCCTTTGCCAGACTAGAGATTCTCATCTGCCTGCATACCTGTGCAGTCAACAATTTCCAGTTCAGCTAGTAAGCTCGGGACAAGCAAGCCAGAAACAGCATATCTAGAGGCTGAACTCTCGTTTCCAACAGTAGCATGGGAGGAAGCAGTATGCAGCAGTATAAATACCAGAAGGTAAATGAGCTGGGTCTGGAAACCAACAGGAAGCAAGGAGAGATTCATTGTCAAGTGGGGAATCTCACAGGAGGTGGACATATAACTTGTGTTATGCCTCCTACTTCTCCAGAAAATGTCAATGACCAGGTGCACTATAAGCAGGTCAAGCAAACAGGAGCCAGTTACATGGCAGGTGGCACACAGGTGAGACAAATGTTCATGGAAACAGCCTCTGTCTCATTTGTGTGGAAAATGGCCTACAAAAATGGAGACATTTCACAAGACATGGTCCCCTGTCCCTGCTGCTGCAGCTACCTCTGGTCCTTCATCAAGCTCTACCCTGCCAAAATTCCTGAGGGAAGATGCTGCAGCTCAGGTCACAGGTTGTAGGAGATCAAGTCAAGCAGCTTGGAAGAGGACTACTGATGAAGTTACTGCAGTGCCAGAAGAGGAAACTGCAACAAATTGGCATCAGAGATGATGTACAGGAAACCAACAGAATACTTTGAAAAGACTGCAGATGCCTAAGATCTGTGACGGCAAGAAGATAGATGTGACTGAGGCAACACTGGATCGGGAAGTAAATGTGAACTTTTAACAGTTCCACCTCCAGATGCTGCTCATCTAGCAATCTGGTTCAGGGCCCTGGCAGCAGAGGAGGATGGACAGATCTCCGTCAGGAGAAGATTGCAGGCAGCACACCTTAGGTCATCAGAGTAGGACCAGGGCTAGAAAGAGGAATCAGTGAGCTGGAGGCATTCAGCTCTATAGAGCTTATGAGATTAATTCCAGAGTACTGAAAGGACTGCACCTCCACTGTCTATAATCTACAAAAAAATGCCCAAATCAAAACATGGCAATCAAAGGGGGACTCCTAATGACTAGAAAAGGGCAACTTAATGCAAGGACAAATACCCAGAGAATTTATAGGGCAGTCAGTCTCACCTTTGGCCCTGGAGAGATCATGAGATGCTTCCTTTTGGAATCCATTTTGGAAGACATAAAAGTAAGGTGGCAAATCCGGAACAGTTAATATAGATTTGCCAAATAACTGATCAATCTGATTGCCAAGATAGCTATGTGGATGAAGGGTGTAATACATCTCAACTTTACTGAAGCTTTTGACACCATTTACATCAGCATTCTCATTTGGAAACTGAGGAAGCGTGGGTTTGATGACTGATAAATAGGCTGAAAACAAGACGGCTCGCTGGGATCAAAGACAGCATTAACCAATGGCTTGACAGCTAGTTATGAAAGAAGGTCAATAGCTGCAGGGCCTAACAGCGCCCTTCATCAGTGACATCTATGATGACACAGAACACTCTTGGCAAACCTCATTTTGGGGATAGAGTGGGGTGGAAGATTTGATAGATCTAACAGGTAGAGCTTTACTTTAGAGCGACCTGAATAAAAAGCATTACAGAGCAAAAGCTAAAGACAGAGTAAGCCACGACAGCCCATCAGTATTGAAAATGGATTAAAGACAATTCCAAAGACTCAGAAGAGACACTGCAGATATCCTACCCACCTGTTTTATCTAGACTTTGTTTCTTTTCAGTTTGAGGATTATCCTTCTGTTCTTGGTTTTCCTCATTCTTAGTGTCCACACTAGTTTCAGTCCCTACAGCTCCAGGGGACACAAAGACTGGAACAGTTGGCTGCACTGTGAAAACAGATGAAAAAAAAATAAATTATATGCTGCAAAATATATCAAGTAGTAACACCATGTCATGAACCAATTTTTTTTTTTTTTTGGCTACACAGGAGTTTTGCACTCAAATTTCCTAAATCTCTCATTTATGTTTCTTTCCATTCCACCCCAAGTATCTTTTTTTTTTGTGTGCCCTTACAAAAATCTAGGATTATGTGGTATCTAGTCTTAATTGTTAAATTAGGTAGCTGAAAATGCAGTGAAAAATAAAATCAGTTGCTAAAAAAAAGATTACCTCTATCTGTAGCTCTTTCTGAGGAAATAGTAGGTTTCCTCCTAAGTAAGGTAAGGTGTACAGTCTGTCCTGTGTTACGCAATGCCTCTACCACTTCTTGGTTGGTATAATCCTGTATATTAACTCCATCAACCTCAAACAAGAAAATCAGATAATATTAATTACATTGCATTACATTCTTATGCTGTACCATACACTGTAAGCAACATCCACATTATTTTGTGCAGAAATTGTAGGGTTATTCACCCAAGACAGCAGTATTTGCAAAACAATCTCATTAAATCAGTTACATTTCACTAATTAGATAACATTTTCAAAATGCATTTTAAAAGGAAACACAACAGTAATTTCTTCTGTCTTCACAGGGCGACCACAAAACAGAATTTACTAATCTAAGTATGCACTGATTTTCCCCCTACAATTTTTTTGCTTACAAAAACCAGCTTGAGTAGTATTGTGAATGAAGCTTCCCAGTGAGAGCAGTCAACCTAGAACTCTGTTCAGTTCATTATCACTGTTAGTTCTTGCATGGATTTTTAACTTGCCCCACACAAGCCTATACACATAACTGTTCATATAATCCACAACCCAATTCTTACATTAAGTCAGATGTTTTAATTTACAACCAAAATACTCTGTTCACCTCACTGTTAGATCATGCGCCAATAAGGGCTTCAACTGCAAAGCTGTGGACAAAAGCACAAGGTTGTATCAATTTTTGCTCTCACAAAGGAGAAACTGACTTTGGAAGGTCTGGCATAGTGCACATTTAAAAAGTAATTTAAAATCGTATCTCTATAAATATTGTATCTTAAAAAAAAAGACTATGTAATTCATTCTTGCTTGCACTGTGAATTGGCTATTATTCAATTCACTGTTATGCAATGTTTTTTAATTTTTCTGCACATTAAAGCTTAGGGTTTTAAACCTAATTTGTGACTATTAACATTTTGATTGTATCCACACTACGCTACGCAGTCATTAAGGACCATTAAACAGTGTGCCACATCTTGCAAAATCTTAACCATCCTCAAACCATTCAATTCAAATAAAAGCTAATGCTGCTCATCTTTACTTCAGGCCAAAAGCCAACATTCTCCACTCTGAAATATTTTAATACAAATGCTTCCCTCTTTCATAGTTAACTACTATTTACTACTACTTTTAATATAAAATAATATTTTAACCACAGCAACCCAAAGCTCATTTCTGTTACAAATCTACCTAAACAAATACGAACCACCAAATTATTTCCTCTGCAAAGTACAGAACGTTTAATTAATTTTAGGAAGTCTTTACTACATTGCTCTTTTAACACTGAGATGTGCAATTAAGTATTAGTTCTACAAAAATATATAAGCAGACTATTTTACTTACAGCAACAATTTTGTCATGAACATGTATTTGGCCATTGTGGTCAGCAGCACTACCAGGTATTATATTTTTCACAAAAATCCCTGAAGGTTCTGTTGGCAGGGGGAGGGGAGGAAGAGAAACAAGTCACTACATTAATCCAATTTGTTTCTTTTCTTATTCAGCTTTTTTAATTACAGCCTTTTTCACACACTTCTGCCTGCAAAGTTATGATTCTGTAAACTGCCAGCACTTGCACATGACCACTCACAGAGCTTGACACAGAATGACTGAGGATCTCTGATGGAAAAAACAGCATGGACACACTCACCTGTACAGTGACCTCAAAAATTTTCCCTTAAAATGGCTCACAAAAGGCCACCTCCTCCATGGATTCATCCTTGTGCTTACCCAGGCTTTAAACCACAATCACTTAAATCCATGCTGCATTTGATTTCAATAGGACTACCAAGCTAGAAGTAAAGTATGTGCTTAAGTACTTTGATCAGGACTTCAATCATCTTATAGCTAAAGAATTTAGTACTTTAAATCTTAAAGGAAAAGGATTTTTCTTTTTTTTTTTAAAAAAAAGAGAAACATAGAAATCAGAAAAGCTGTTCTTTGTAATATTTGACGTTTAATTATTAATTCTAACTTCTAATTAGCACACAAAATAAAAACAAAAAACAGTAAAAAAAAGTAAAAAAAAACAGTCATCCGTTGAAACAGTAACCCTTCCCTTCCACAAACTCCTGCAAAATACAAGATGCTGACCTTTAATTCTACTGAATCTTGACACTTCATCCATCCTTTTCTCAATGTTAACCTTCCTCATACACCTGCCCAACACGGTTTGCCCATGCTCAGCAAAACTCCTCTACCAGTGCCTCAAACCCAGCATTTCCTATTGTCTGACATGTACTCCTCCTCAGCCTAGTTCCCGGTGCTCACTGCACTGGCCTGGGATTCCTGACCAGCAACAGTAGAGAATCTCTTGGGAAAGAAGAGGGCTGGAAAGCAACCCCAGCTACACCACGTTCCCAGAATACCTTCTTGAGTCCCATGAGGAAGCGGAAGGGATAAAAAGCACTACCCCTTTGTGTAAAATCAGATATTCAGTTGAGCCCATTTTAAAAATATTATCATTCGTGGTACAAATATTGGAAAGACAATTTAGCAGCTCTAATTTAAAAAGGATTTAGGAAAAAACCACCATAAACTGATTCCATGTCCCGATATCCCAGCATAGGTATTTTAATCTGTTCCCAGAGCTTAGACAGTGAAACAGCCATCTGCCAAAGACAGTACATCATCCTGTGAAGTTGGCATACACACCATGCACAGCTAAGATTCTCTGCACCTCTTGCCTGGCAGAGGGATGGACTAGTTAATCTGGCTGATCATTTCTACTCTTAACACCTACAATTCATTAAACAAACAAAAGTTGCACGCTGAGTTACTTTGTACATACTGAAGCTGCCATTGAAAAGTTAAGGCAAATTGCAGACATCTGATACTCTCTTTCTGAAATTCTTCTTGATTTGTGTTATCTGAATTATGCTATATACTGCTGGGGCAAAATAAGGAACAGTGTGGACAGGAACTTGACTGTTGGAGTCTGTACATGCAGGAACTTGTCTGTTACAGTTTAATGTCTTGCACAGTAAAAACATAAGCATCTAAAATTCACAGTCCAGCAGTCAAGTGGGAATTATTTTTTTAAGTGTATTACAACTCCAAAAAATGTTGTGGCTGAATTTCACTTTGCAGCCAGTTCTCCATCTTCATAGATGTTGTAAGTTACACTGTTTCAAAGAAGTGCTAACCATTTTCTCCATAGTAAATAAAGGGTATTTGAGAAGCCTCCATTCTAGACTTGACTAAATCCTGTAGGACTCACCCACATCAGATGTGCCAGCATACCCAACAATTGTTATCCCCAGGCTTTGCCCATTCTTTTTTATAAGTTCAACATCATAGGTCTCAAAAAGTTTGGCATTATCCTATAAATAAAGCACAAGACAATAAAAAACCTCATTATTTCCCAGTACCATTACAATATTGCAGGTTAATTAAGATCAGAAGTAGTGATTTTGATTTTCCTGTTTTAGGAGGGATCAGATCTGCAAGAGATACACCCAATGTTTGCCAGAAATAAGGTGTGACCCAAAGTCAGTAGATATTTTTAGAATTCTTTCCTAATACTTTCTCCACATACCCATCTGAGGTATAGTATTTTTTTTTTTGGAAATTTTATGGAAAATTTTATGGAAAACAAAGGTTTTCATTAGACTGCTCAGGGGCCATTTCCCTTTGGATTCCACTGCCACTTGGTAACAAACTCCCCAGTCAATCCCACAAGACAACAGAAACCCTGAATACCCTCAGAATTTCTTCTCTCCCTTTCATATGTTAGTCCTGATAAAGTGTCATGAATCCACTTGCTTGAGCTCTTTCTACTAGACAGTTAAGAAGTAAAAAAACCTGGTACAGATACAAAGTGTGATCACTCACATACTTCTGTTGGAAAAAGCGATGCTTATCTCTCCTTGTTATTACCTACTAAAGAAGTAAGGGGCAGCAGGAAAGGGATCTCAAAACAGAAAAGAGGTTCAGTGCCCTCAAATGAAAGAAACCATGTGTATACATAGTAGGCACATCTCTACTACAGAAGCAGTTGCCTACTTAAATGCAAATACAGCAGTCTAGGTAGGTGTTTGATCTTATTGTGTTTTTATGCTAGATCCCAAACCACAAAACCATTCCAAACGTTAATCTTACACACATCAGCTTAACAAGTTTGATATGATCCTGTTCAGATTTGAACACCACCAAACTGCAAAGAACACTGGAAGCCTCCAGACTGTCTAAGGCAATAGGAAGCAAAAGACTCATTAGCTCACATTCAATGAAAATTATTTTCAAGACCTAAGAGGGGAAGAAGAGTATTCATTTGTAAATGCTTTATTGTTGAACTGATGACTTCTCACAACAAATAATACTTGAAAAGAGAAGCACATAACATGACTTGTTCTCTGAACCCTCCACATACTACAATTACCAAAAAAACATAAAAGCCACTAGCTAAGATTACAGTATGATCTGATCTTACACTGGAGAAGTATACAGAAAAAGGTCGCCACAAAGCTGGCCTCAGTATGTCTGTGCAACTCTACTCTTGACAGGTAAAAACCAAAACTGCAAGACAGAGTTCAAACAGGACACACTAAAGACATTGGTGATACCAAAGGGAAAAAACAATCAAGCACATAGATCTGGGATTGCAAGGGATAAATTAAAATACATAAAGTTGTTTGTTTTCAGTAATCTGATACAGCCCAACGAGATCAAAAAGAAGAACATGATCAGAGTAAGGTCTGTTAAAGTGATGAAATCAAGAGGGATAGTGTCACTGCCAACAGCAAAAAATGGACCGGGAAATTGGAAAACATTTCTTAAAAGAGTGAACAAAAGAGATGTTTAATCAAATGCTTACCAAATATCAGCTTTGGAAGGACCTATGTTAAAAGCACGCCAGAGTTATGGCCGTACCTATTTCTCTTCACTGAAAGAGAGATCGATGGACAGCTATCTCCTTATCACACACACCTCTCTCCGCTAGCCAACTCATTAAGCTCATTAATTGCTTTTCAACTCTTTTGCTCCATAAGATGCTGACAGAGATGAAGATAAGTTTTGATACTCTGTCACTTATCTTTAGAAGAGGGAATGAAAACAGTAAACAAGCCTATAGTAATGTCTGAAATGGAGCTATAATATAGCCTTGAAAGTCCTGATATTTTGACAGTCAAAAGCCCCTCACAGTCAGTGCTCTGGCAATACAGAAATTTTCTCTAAATAGCGTTACTGGTAGAATGCAAAACATTACAAGTGCAGTCCAGAAAAATCAAAGTACAGTCCTAAACACAGTCAGCACAAGTAGGCTGCTAACATTGCTGTCAGTATCTTGGAGTATACAGATGACTGTTTTCTTGTGCCCATGCACAGACATAAGTAGTTTCAATTATTCTCTACTACAGGAAATGTAAAGGAAATATTAAGTAAAACTGAAAAAAACCCTAACCATATATTAAAAATGCCTTTCTGCTGGTTTACAAAAAAGAAAAGGAAAATATTTTATATTCCAAAGCTCACAGCTAGTGAAAGTACTCAGAAACCAGAGAGAAATTATATGAAAAAGTTCTGTTGTAAGTCAGACACAAACTGATGGTCATTAAAATAATCATTAAATTAATAAATACATTCAGATTAGCCACAATTCTTGATTTCGGCAAATATCTCAACACCAGAAAGCAGAGTTTCTTCAAATCTAAATATGAAGGCACTATTTAGTTCAGAGAATAATAGATGACATTCAGAAAGAAATATACAAAATTGTAAAGTACATAGCAGGAATAAGGAGGACATTGAAAAGACATCCAGAAGGAGTAACATTTTAGAAAGGCTGCAGCATCTACAACGCTTGGGGTCCATTAGTGACAAACATGCATGCCCACCTTTGAGGTGGGGGAGAGACAAAAATAGTACTTTGTAGAGGAAACAAAACTAGTACCATGTTATTTTTTCCTAATACAGGCCTCGGAAAATATGATACAACCAGAAAAGAAGCGCTTCACAAAGATGCTGATTCTCTGGGAAAGCCTTTTTCTCAGAGTATTAAAGACCACTCTTAAGACTCCAACCTTATGTACATAATTACCCCCCATCTCTCTTGAGACCTACTACACTGGTCTCTGAGAAGAGGAACTTGAGAAGGACACAGAATACTTTACTGACAGCTTCAGGCACAGTAGTCTTCCAAAGAGATGCAAGACACAAAGTTAATGGCTACCTTTTGCTTTACTAGTCTGACCTTTAAAAATGGTGCTTAAAAAAAAAAAAAAAGAAAAAAAAGAAAAAAAAGAAAAAGCTGTCTTCACTCATATTCAAGAAACTACACAAGAAAGAAAAGGCTACTCAGATTCTACACCTAAATCTAAGCAGCACAGTAGTAGCAGATGGTACACAAGCACAGCTTTGTTTATGTTTCAAGACCTACTGTACACTTAGTGTAGCATTTGTTGATTTTAATTACTCAAAACTGAAAAGAATGACTTCAAAAACAAGAGACTTTGATATGACCATGATAAGATTTGCTAAAACAAGTTTCAAAATTTTTAGATATATTTCCTATCACAGACAGTAGCGTAGACTATGAAAACATTACACTTATGTTTTATAAAAAGATGATTGTGCTGAATAATTCTAGTGTGGCCATGGCGCTCTGGATTTCAGACTAGGGAAATTCACAGTCAAGTTTTAAATTCACTTAGAAATGATTGATTAGCAAAAATGTAATGAGCTAAGAAGGAGAACTAGAAGTACCATTTATCGATAACGTTTATGGTCTTGGTAATTAAATTACCCACTCTGAAATAAATTCTGTAAAGCTGGTCATTCTGATCCCAAGATTATAGGTATTAATAACATACAGGAAAAAGGGAAAAATTATAGAAGGCAGGGCTATAATAATGACCACTTAAATGCAGGCATACAATGTCTGGAAACTCAAAAGAGAAGAAGCACTTTAAGTCTTAAGAACACTCCGTTCTTTTCCTCCTTTCTGATCACAAGCCACAAACATACTTAAAAATGTCCTAAGTAAACACCAGATACTTACATTTCCATTTTGAAAGGAAGGTAATGTACTCACTGGCCAGCTCACAGGAGCTGGTGGAGTCTCCATAATTTCACACTTAGGGTCTCTTGCAACGATCATCCTAACAGAATTCCCACAGTTTCTCAGCACTTGGGCAACTTGTTCACTGGTCATTCCTTGCACATTGGTCCCTCCAATCTGTAAGATGTGATCTCCTGTCTGGAGCCTCCCGTCCTTCAAACATAAATAAAACAGCAAAAACATGTTTCCAGTCCATACATAAACTATCTATTCCATTACACAATTGAAACCATGTAGAGGCATCTTCATGGCCATGAGGGCCAATACAAGAAAATACCATAAAATTGACCACCACAGCAACATACTAAATAATTCAAGGCAGCATTTGCATAATCATGCAGGTTTTTTCACAGCAGTTAACAGTGGTAAATCAACCTTTCCAAAACTGAGTCGGATACAAAGTTGAATTGCACCATGCCTAAGAAAGTTGTTACTTCTAATTTAGAGCAAAACAGGCAGCAACAAGGTTTTATAATCTCACAAGTTGTTATGTATTGCTGTTTCATAGATTACTCCTCATCCTATAGGGGTTAGAATAAAAAGCATTCTGATTTAGGACGACTTAGAATTTTTCAGTATGCTAATACTTCTGTATTAGCCTGGCAATTCTTTTCTCACATGACTAGCTCCAACTCGGGCGAGTAAATCCACTGAAGGTAACAAGACCCCACACAAACCGTTTTTTACATGATGATTATGATTCATGACCTACATCATCATTTCTATTATAAGCAAGCATTCATAGGACCAAATCCTCAGCTGGTATTGATCAGCACAGCTCCAGCACCTTAGGTGCATTGATTTATATACCAATCATAGCAGAGTTATTCCCAGAACTAACTCAAACTCATTTACAAACTCATCCAATTTTAACATCTATATGTGCTCATTATTTCATATGTTCTTAATGATGTCTCATTCAGCTGAGAATGATGTGATGAGTTCTTAACTTACATGCTTCATTTGTAGCCAAAACACTTTATTCCTTACAGCAAAACAGGTGTTACACAATAATTAAAAAATGCTCATTTATACATGACAGGTTCAGGGGGAAGCAATCAAGTAAAAGCCAACATTTTCCAGTAAAGCTCTCCAAATCTCCAGTTTTCATTTCCATCCTATACTAGAAGTACCTTAGCACCTCTCTTTTGTTTGTTACCAGACCTTGTCTGCATGGGTTCCAGACCTCAAATATTGTAACTTGTCACGACCAAATTCACATTAAAAATCCAAACTTTTTTTGCTATTGAACACATTCTACTCCTAAAAATGTATCAACAGTTAGCACAGAGTCTTTAAAGATTAGCAATCAAAGGTTGCAAACTACCTTTGCAAACTGCAACTTTAAAAGATATCAGTAACTTCAAAAGGCTTTACATCAACCCTAGGCATCTCCCTGAACTGGTCAGATCTCAAGGCAGGGATCAAAACCCCTTTAAAATGAAATCCACTAAAAATAGGACATCTTCAATCTATAAACTGAATCTTGCAATGCAATTACTTCAATAGGGCAGATTCTCTTGTTCAACAATTCATTTGGAGAGTTTGTCCCTATAGCTGTTGCCACATGTGCCAAATTGTACAGAGGACATGCAAATCCATTAAGAGGATTTGTCCTCCCCTAGAGTGACCAAAGGCTGAAAAAATCAAAAGTATTGAAAATATTAAAAGGTTAGACAACTTTTCATGATTTCTGCATGTTTAACAATGTTATAAAAGCCAAAGCATGTCTGAGAAACAACTTAATTCATATCAGGTGCTGACTTTTTCCTCAATCATACCTTCAACATATTTATTTATGAAGTATACATTGGCATTCAGACTTTGATGCTATCAGCTTCCTTTTGTTTAAGTATATTCGTTTATTTTAAGACTGTCAAAACCAGTTAATTATGCTTTACAATCAAACAAGAAGTGACATAATATAACAAATTACCCGATCTGCTAATCCCCCAGGAACAATTGTTCTTACAACTACTCCACTCGACTTTCCTCCTACAATTCCAAAGCCTAATCCTGAACCATCGTTAATCAGCTCAATGTCTTCAACGTGGCCCCAGTGAATCTGCAATTAATAAAAACAGGAGATTTTAATTTCAGCCGAACTTTAACGTTTCTCACTTTTACATGTACTGGGAACAAGAAGAATTAATCAGAGCAAATCTCTCTCTCTACCCTACATATTGGAGATCTGTTGGATTTTGTTCAGTCAGCTTCATTTCCTTATAAATATGCAGTGGGATTTCTCATCTGTTTTTAAACATACATTTTGTCCTTCACTTTCAAGATAACAGGATACCAGGAAAAAGTAATTTTAATATTTTCTTGCCAAAATAAAAACTATCCTTTTAGTTTTTCACAAATCAAGAAGAAAACAGAGAAAAACAGAGGCAAGGAGATTGGACTGGCCTAGGTTTCACTTAGCATTGCCCAAATTCTTATTTCTGTTATTTCACTTACATACTCTAAACACTACCAGTACATGCGGAATTAATAGCGCAGCACAATATTCTGCCATACTGAATTGGAAGCATGTTTCTAAGCTACACTGTACCATGACCTTATGTTCTACAAGACAATCTGAAAATAACAAAGCTGTTAAGCAATCTAAACTCAGCCAATGTTTCTGTCAGATTAATATCTCATAGAAACCAAAATGGAGCAAAGTAGGCAGATTTAAGTCTTCTGTGAATAAAGGATTTATTAGCATACTGAAAATCTTTGCCAAAGCCAGTTAAATATCATAAAAGAAGTTTAAAGACCCCCTGTAGAGATATATATATTTGTATTTTATTTTGTTAGTCTGTTCAGTGCAGATCTTTCAATGAAAAAGCAGTTAAGGTTTAATTCTTTAAAATTTTCAGTGCAATAAACAATATTGATTATCCACTAAAACCTTCAGATTTCACTAGCCCTGTAATAATCATGAGGGAAATAATTACTGAGAATAAGGAAAGCACTGCTCTTGACCAGATTTTCATCAAAATCTACTAGTATAATAAATTAAGATTCTAATATTGCAAACCCTGGATTTAGGTGTGCAGTTCGACCAAATTCAGTGAAGCCACCTGGACCATATGGTTTGAACACAGATGGATGGAAGTTCAGCCATAGCTTATTACACATCCCAGTGACAAACACTCCTTGGTCAAGAAAACAAAAGTGTTCACAATCAATGAAATGTGCAGATTAAAAAAAAACCCAATATGTAAACAGGGATTGAGAGGTTCTTTAACAGATACTTTGTGTTTGGTTTTAGAACAAAGACAAGGCTTTTTGTTTTGAGCAGTTTAAGTTTGAATTGGTTGGGATATTTCAAGCAGCGCTCATGATAGGTTATGTTTACACTCTTTTAAGATGTAATCAGAGCATCTTCAATTGCTGAGCACAAGTAGGTTTCAGCTGGGTATACTCATAAAATGCTTTACCCAGCCTGTGCTGAACAGAACCTGCTGCTAAGAATATGCTGATCTACTAAAGCTTCTGCTATCCCATAAAAACCCAGGATCTATTTTATAGCAACTTCATGCAGCTTTGCAGTGGAAGCCTTATACTTATTGCATGATCAGTTTAAATGAAATGTCATCACATATAAAATCCGAATAAAGAAAAAAATCCCTGTATGTAAAGCTTACTAACACAAACACAGCCACAAAAAAACCCATCCAGCCTAGTTCAAAATCTGTTTTTGACAGTATTACAACAACTCACAGTCTCAGGTGGATTTATATCATTTAATAAGACAGCCGAAGTTCCGCTGTTTCCATGACCTGGCTCCCTAGCCACAACCAGATGTAGAGATCCTGTGGATTGCTGGAGGAGGGCAATAGCGTGCTGATGGGAAATGTTCTGATCCAATGGGGTGCAATTAATGGCCAGTATGTGGTCATTTTCCTTTAGTCTTTGATCCCTTCACAAAACATTAAAAGAAAATTTAAAATGCAGCATAGTGACTTCACAATGGGCTTGTGTAGTTTAAATATGAACATGCAAAATACACAGTTCTGCAAGGTTCAATACTTACATATTTAAAAAATCTGCTTATTAGACTGTCTTCACTAACATACAAACTACATGCAATCCACACTATACTGAACTGCTCAGCCATATTTTGTTCCATCTTTACCACAGCACAGGAATTTTCTCAATTTCTTCCTTTGCTTCTATTCAAAATTCAGTGAAATGCCCTCATCCTTTCTTGGTGTTATGGCATTATAGAGCAGAAAATTATTTTTTTCCAGTTATGCAATGAAATAGGAACTACCCTTCATTATGTTTAGCACCACACCATACCATCTCTAACTACCTACAACTCAGGCTTATGTTATTGTTTTGTATCATTATTTAACCTAAAGATCAATGAGCTGCATATTTATATTTTACTCAAAATTTACAGTATCAAACTTCAGGCTTAAAACTTTCTTTGAGCAATACACAATTCAACTTATACCTTAAGATAATATGAATTTCACAGTTAATTCACCCTAGTGATGAATTTAGATTTGTGACAAGACAGAAACCATCACTCATCTCCTTTGTTAAATATTCATTCCGAGCACGAGACCAAACTGTTACATAGACAGACACTGCCTTCAAAGCTCTGTAGGAATCCAAAAATGTCTCCAGGAGATCTTGTCTCAGCAGCAAAATGGAAAGCATGCTGGGGAAATTTAAAAACCCCGAAACAATATAACTGCACATCTTAACTAACACATTTTAAACTTCCTTTTTATCATGCGATGTTTAAGATGTTTCCCAGAAATCACTTTCTTCAAGCACTAACCATATTTTAGATTCTCTCATCAAAGAAAGTGAGCAGCAGGTCATCAAATCCTAAAGTGAGATATTCACCCTCCTTTGACATCCGGATCAGTCCATCTGTCTCCACTTTGAAAGAGCCTAATATGCTTTTCTTTAAGTGTTCTCTAGTGTGTTCTCTGTGGGCCCATAGCCATTATCATTCCAACCTCTCCCCACTCTTTTTGTCATCCTGTGTTGGCACTTCCTGACATGTGTTATTTAAAAAGTGACACCAATGACTTGAAATCTAGACACATTTTCTTGAAACATAATTCCAAGCACTGCATTTGTCTCATGCCAACTCTTGTGGTTTTACAATCACATTTTATTTTTAAAGGATTGCTCTGTCTTTTGTTGTTGCGTGAAAACCCACAGACAATACGGGAAGAAACTGCCTGAAGCCTTAATTCTATGATGACATCTGTGCAGGGATCTGTTGGGAGGACTGGATCTAAATTTACACAGGAAACAAACAGTAAAACCAACTATAAATAGGGCATTGTCATAGGCACATAAACAAAGAAACAAGGAGGGGGGGCGGAATCTTTCAGGGAAACAATGTGTAAAAATTTAAACGGAGGCTAATTATTATTTTCCTTGTATCTTTTCCGAGTTTTCTTTTGTTTTTTAGTAAAGTACACATGATTCTCTTAAATGAGTCGTTATTTCTGGAAATTCCATTTATGAATGGCTCGGATATTTAAAACTCATCTAAAAATCTGATCTTCAAAACATGAGTCCATTTAGTTGAAAAGCCAGAATTCAAGATACCACCAACAAAATATCCCGCCAGATAACCCAGACAAACACGTTAGTCTGAGAGAGTTTTCAAGCTGAAATTCATTACTTTTCTCGTCATGGAAATACTTCAAATTTCCAATACAATTATAAAGATCTCACCTGTCAGCTATGCTTCCTGGCTGGACTTCCTTGACAAAGATACCAACTTCTCCCAGGCTGTGATTTTTAAGGGCAATCACACTAAATCCAAGACCTCCAACAGAAGGCTTTTCAATCTTTATTGATTCTATTTGTCTGCCCTAATAAAACAGAAAAAATTGATTTACTAATTTTTAATGCAATAGAATGAGCTAGTTTAAAAATTTATGAACACTGGGAGAATTATTCTCCTCCTAAGACTAAACAAAGGCAAAATACTGAATATGTTATTTCTATAAAAGCTCCTCCATTTATTATTTTTAATATAGCAGAGTATTGGATATGCAAGCACTCTGAGGTTCTGAAACCTCAGGGAATTTAAGAGCTGCTTTCACACTTCATTCACGTTATGAGATGAATTCCAAACTGGATGAAAACTATGAACGAAGTGCTGTCTACAGCAATATATTTGGGATTTCTGGAAATGCTGCATAGCTAAACTAAATTACTTGTCTTTTGGCTCTCTTTGCTTTTAATGCTGATTTTTAGGTGTATGTTCAAAAGATTGCAGCTTTTAAATAAAGAAATTAATTTCCTTCCCCTCCCTGCAACTTCACACTTAATGCTAAAAAAAGTTTGGTTCTGCAACTGCCTGCTCTTCAGTTCTAAGATTTTTGGGGTTGTTTACTGGGAAATATTACTTAGAGAACACACTGCTATCACAGCTGTTTTATCCAAAATAATGTGCAGTCTTTACTGCTAAATCTTTTATCTGATGAGTTGATGACACTCTAATGAGAAGAATTATGCTCAAAATATTACAGTTACATTAAGGTAGTCAATTAGCAACAGTTACTTACTATAGAAAGCATGACTAACCAATTAAATTAATGGTTCAATATAACACAGAACAATACGTTTGTGGTATAAATGCCAATCCCACATGGGTCGATGCCTGTACCTGTATAACTTCCATAAGCATCTGGTACATGCTACATCACATGTTAATGAAATCAGCAGCTGTCTGGCAAAGTTAAGACATACTAAATGAAGAGTTAAATAAAATACTACATGCCAGTTCTTTTAATCATTTGCACTGTTCATATATTAACAGAGTTGGTATATTTCCAATTTAAAATGTACTTGAAAAAACAAGTCTCTCTATCAAAACAAGTTTCTGCAGAAAATGTCCACTTTCAATTAAGTGTCATCAAATACCCAAAACGTTTTCTGGCAACTGAAATTTCTTTTGTACATTGGTGTGTTTGGTAGAAAGACAGACAAAAAAATTGGCAAAGAAAAAAAACCCAAAACCCCACCCCAAAAACAAAACACCAAACCACTTTCCCTTGCTGACATCTTTCATAGGGAAAAGTTATCCTCAGCACTTCTGCTCTCTTACTGGCTAGGAGGCACCACACTCCCAGATACACAACAAAGAGCATGCTTGAAAATGCACTCCAAAGAAAGAGTTTGATGTTAAAGGAAAAGAAGTTTGTTCACTAAAGCTGAGAGCCTTACCTTTGCCATCTGTTTGATGATTAAGTTAAATTCATTAACTCCCAGGTTTGGAGTGAAGGTCGATGCTTTGGCTTCAGGTGAACTGCAAGGTGTATGCACACTCCCAGCAGCAACTGATTTGTCAGCAAACACTAGTACCCCTCTTCTAGTAAAATCAAAATCTACTGAACGGTCAGGAGGCATATAATTGAGCTGTTAAGAATGAACAAAGACGTAGAAAAACTATGAAAAACAAAAGAAGAGATGTCCACATATACCATTTTGTGTGAAAACTGCCAAATAAGCAAGCCTACATACATTCGCATACGCTTATTCACACAAACATACCCACCTCTATAAATTAAGCAATGTTAATATACAGCTATAATCAAGTTACCATATCAAGTTCAAACTGTTTTTCAAGAGGAAAGTTCTTTGAATGTTTCAACTCTGTTTCTACTCCACTCATTTTCTCCGTATCTTTTGTGCTTCTTCCCTGCCCGCGCCCATTGTCCTCTTTTCACTCTAATATTCCAAAAACAGCACATACAAAAGCACCAAACATTAAAGAGGCACTGAAGCACTGTTGCAACTGTCAGGCAAACACAGACAATTTTGGCAAAAGAATCCAAATTTTTTAAGTCACTCTGGAGCCAAAGGCCTGTTCTGTATTATCTCCTCCCCAGAGAGAGCCCAGGGTACAAACTAACCGCCATTGAACATGCTATCATTGCTAGAATTTGCAGTTCAATTTCTAGTCCTGACAGATAATGAAGAAATGCAGAAATATTCTCAGTGTGACATAGTAAACTGAAAAATCCTGAATAAAACTGCTCATGACAGACATGCTTAAAAAATTTCAAGAAACCGTAAGTTTTCTAGATACAATAATTCTGAACATTCTTGATATAAAATCCATTATGCCAGAGTCACAAAGTATGATCTTAGATATATTTGCATTTCTGTACATTTTTAAAAGCTTGCAGACATGCATACAAGCTTTGGAAGGAAGGAGCAGCAACAGATGCAGCACCTATGTGAACCTGGGAAGAAGGCAGAATGAATGGCACAACCACTACCATGCCACCCAGGCAGGAACACATGCAATACATTTGGCAATGACAGCAAGCTGGCCTCGTCCCCCTGACACCCACCCCACCATATCTGCAGCTGGGCAGGTGCAGCAACAGCAGAGACAGGGATTGCTGCTGCCTAGGGTACCCCAAGTTAGTCCTTAGTTTTAAGTTTGCATGTTTGACACTGCTCGTTGCAGGGTGAGACCCATTCCTACAGATGTGTCATTGATGCCCATGTCCACAGAACATGTCAGCTGGCATTATAAACTAATCCACAAAGTTCCTTCCACTGCTGAAGCCAAGTCATTTTAAAGCTAGCTTGCGTAGTCTGCATCAGAGCCGGGAAAATCTTTAGGAGTGGCTTTCTAGATTTTATTTCCCGAAGCAGGTTAACAGTTCTTGTACAAGTCAGCAGGAACTAAGTGATGATGTCTTTTAAGGACAAAAGATGCTACCAGTTAGCTGATAAACAGTATTTAGCTTCTGTGAAAAACAAAGGATCCCAATTCCAGCTGTCTTCAGAACTTCAAAGTACTAGAGCTGATGTCTTTTGCAGATGTTTTTTTCCCCCACTGATGTGGTTCTCAACGCCTGCTTTTTGTTTCCCTTTCAAAGCATGCCGCCCCATGACCTGTTTGTTGCAATACCACTTCTCAGTTCAGTAGTGACTCTGTAGATACTATGTTGACAAAAAAACAACACAAAAAACAACAACAAAGCCCCCAAACCAATATTCACTCACATCAAGTTACAGCTTATTAATGACAGTGCCCCGATTAACACACGCCTACATACCCTGTTTTAAATTCCAAGTTCACCATAATTATCATCACACCAACAACCACAATTTTACACTCACTTGTTCCTTCAGTTGCTTGATGGATTGCTGAAGAGTCAGTATGTGGTTAAACAAAGGGCTCCTGAGTGTGTTACGTAGAACAGTCAGGTTTTCATTATGTTGGGAATCTCTTTTCTCACGCAGTTTTGCTTGCAGACGATCAAGGATCTGCAGCACCTGCTGTTTATCTGCACCATAAAGTAGTACATGTTAGGAATGGAGCTTCATTTCTCACCGCTTAACAAAAGTAATCACTTTCAGACTACATACCTGCAGCAGGATTTTCAGGCATCTTGAAGGGTATTTTTGAAATTACTCAGAATAACCTAGATGAGGTTTAAAAAAAAAATGAAATTAATAAATCATATATCCAAGCAGAATCCTAACAGATACACAGTCAATACATGCAATAATAAAATACTAAGCTAACTATAACAAATTTAATAAAAGAAATACTACCCCCTGTTTACCCCAAGCACTCAAAGCAGTTTTCAATATAGCTAGCTGCACTGCAGCCTCAGCACATTCAAAAATCTTTCCTTGTCACTTGCACACACAGGAAGGAATATGAAAAACGCTTTCAAATATGAATGAAAATCCAGGTTATAAAAACAAACATTGGCCAAGAAAACTAAGACAGCTATGTTCAACCAAATTATTTTGGATATAGACATTAAAGTTGTGATCTCTTCAAATATACATACAGTTTAAATCTTCCTATTATTTAGAAGATACTTTCCACCTGATTAATTGTAGACAGTATTCTTAGCATGATAGCTCAACCCTGCTGCATGGCAATATAGGTGAAACCTTGCATCTCCCTATAAAACAATGAAGTTCCCTCCACTCATGAGACACCACAGCAATAAGGCCCCAAACTGGCCAAATCAGTCCCTATTCCAACATGTTCCTAAGGGAGGTCAGTTCTAATCACAGCCTTGGTGCTGAACAGGTCAGAGAAGCCTGTCTTCCTCTCCTGTGTGAGCTTGCCTTTCTCTTTTTTACATTCATGACAAGCTTTTAAGGTGCAGAGTATCTTTTATCATGCTCCTCTACAAGTGCCAAATAGAACAGGTCTCCAACTGGGGCTAAGGCCTAGATGGCAGTATAAAAACAACAGACTTGCAATTAGCAGCGATGAGAAATTTGTACTCTTACTTGCATGTTATTATGTTGATGCGGAGCCTGCCATTCTGAAACCTATCAAGGCAGTCATACCAAAACATAAATGAGAAACAAGATTTCTTCACTGAGTGCAAGCTTCTCTGAAAGAAATCAGCCATTTAATAGCACAATTTATATTATTTTAACTCTACCCAGTATATAACTGTGTAATTTCAGAATAATATATTTGGAATTATTCTGGAACAAAAATAGCCCTATATATTAAAAAAAAAACCACCTCTGTATTTACTTCTTTAATCTTGCAATTCAAGAGCAGAAAGGGTTATATGCATCTGAATGTAATACCAGAATAAGACATTCCAGGGGCTCTCTCCCAGCAGGACCTCTGATCCTTTCAGCTCTGCCTTTGACACTGTCTGTGCTCACACTGAAAATATCTTGAATTCTGGGAGGACACTGTTATATTTAACAAAATATTAACTATGCAGGTGAATAGCTTCTCTTCTCCTGAAGAGTCAGATCCAGTTGATTTATCTAAGGGGGAGGGGAAGGCAGAGGTGTGTCACAAACCACAATTTCAGATTTATGCACCCTTCACTGTATCTGAGCAGTTTGGGCTCCTGCAGAATTCCTGCAGAATTTGGTGGGTTTGCGCAGTTTTCACCCTGGGCCATGCAAAATGAGTTGCTTTGCAAGACTTTTAACAGATTTAGGAGGTCATTTTAAATCAAACTCATAGCAAGAGTTGAAGCAGCAAACCCATAAAACCTCTGAAAGATTTTCAGGAATGCATCTGAACTTTTGTAAGTGCTGCAGCTTTATTTTCTTTTCCATTCAAAATAAAACACTTCTAAGAGCAATGCAGCCTTCGATTCTGTGCTGAGATCAGATTCTGAAGAGCAGATGAAAATACTATTTCCTTATACGCTCCTCAATCTTCATCTAAACAAAAAAGACAAAACTTAACCTTCTTGACTAAAAATACTGCATGAATCTTAACAAAACAGGACAAAAAATATGGAAATTTGTTCTTTCTTCCCAATTTAACTTCCCTCCATTCACTTCCCTCCTCTGTTTTTCTACCTCACATCAACAGTTAAGAGGGAAAAAAAAACAACCCTAAAGCAAGTGAAGCAACATCAGAAAGGGATGCAAAATAACTCCTATGAGGAAAAATGGCTTGAAACACCTTTAAACCAGCACTAGGGTAAAGAAAAGATTAAACCCAGAAAAGAAATCCAGCATGGCAGGAAATAATGACTTGACAGCACCATGCCCATCTAATAGCTGAAGCCAAGAGGCTGGTCCAGCTCTCCAGCCCTCTTTCATGCATTTTGTTCTTCCCTTTTCATCTGCACTTGCACTTATTCATCTGATCCCATAGTGAGCTGGAACAGGGAGCTAAACACGCAGAAAAAACCTCCACGTTTCGGCAGGGTGAGCTTTCTGCCTAGTTAGCTCTGAACTGCCAGCCCTGGCACACAGGAGGGGGCCAAGAAATGCCGGGGAAGTGGGACCACACCTTGCAGCAGCTAGCAGTTCCGACAGCTCAGCTGCACTGGCAAACTGTGCCATGAGAAACTGCCTGCGTCATTCAAAACAGCCTCAAAGTGCCACACTGACAGTGCCCAAGATTAATCTTTTCCCCATTGCAGCAGGTATAACAATAGCAATTATCATGATGGGTACAGATGCAAAAAAGAAAAATTTAAGCTGAAAAATATAGGTAAGACATACAGGCAAAAGTCCCCTGGATAAGGGGGTGCAGGAGGTGGGGAAATAAAGATGAAAGAAAGTTTCAGCTTCCTTCTTGAGCTGCTCCAAAGTGTTGCTAAGAGCCATTGCAGACCACTCTGCACCAGTGGACACCAAAGTGGACCTCGGGTACAGTTCGTATAACAGTTCAAGTTTACACAACACTTTGAGATTCCTTGTGATTAAAGCTGGCCTCCAGCCAGCTTACAATGATCTTTAATGGTTGGTGGGGGTTTTTGGGTGGGGTTTTTTGTTTGTTTTTGGTGTGCAATAAGTTAAAACCATCCTCACTATTTCTTTGTTCTTTCTTTCATTAAAAGGAGTGGGTGGGAGGAGGGAAGAAGCATGTTATGTTTTAAAGTAAACAGGTCCTGGTGTGAGGGGATCCCTGAAAATATAAACTAATTTAAAGTTTTCAAGCAATGTGTAATTGAGGGCAGGTCTCTTAAGACTGGCTTTTGGGCACCAGAGAAACACACAACTCCATGTACTATTGACCTGTTTATGTTTAGGGGCCCAAACAGTTTATTGTTAAACAACTTCCAAACACCAATGCCAAGTCCAAGCAGGGTGTCAAGAGACAGTTGCTGAACTAGAAGGTCTATTCCTAGGTGGTAATTTTGAAGAGTGATCCAAAACACTTTGGTTTGCCTTGTTAAAATTAGTTCACCTACTCCACATTCAACTTCCTTAGCTCCATTCTCTGATTTCTACAGCCACTCATTTATCTTATTGGTGGACAAAACTTCAAACCTCAGTTCAAAATTTATGTCACAACTCCCAACATAACTGTAAATTCATTGAGAAAATAATGAATTCCAGGAAGTTTAGTGTTTTCTAACACCAGAAAAGACTCCACACTCCAGCACAGCGTGCATCTGGGTTTTTACTGTCTTCACTTCTGAGAGCTGAACTCTATGCATCATAAGGAGCGGGAGAGTTTCATAAGGTTTTGTATGAAATCGTAAGACTTGGATCTTCTTCAAAAGCAGGCTAAGAAAAAAGGAATTCCCCCATGCTGATGCCAGCAGAGGTCATCAGAAGAGCTGAAAGGTTTAAATCTTCCATTGCCATCACCCCCCTGCCAGACACCTGCCACTTGCACAGAGACACAGGGTGCTCTACCCTGGCACATCCCAGAGCCAGAGGGGAACTCGACACCCCTGGCAGTGGCCTTGACCAACACCTGTCCTCCACAAAGAGCTGCCAAAAGACAGAAACAAGGGCTTTTCTGCTGGGGTCTTCAGGAGGACGAGGTTTAGCCAGCCATTTTTCCCCACCCACCTAACAACTAAAACTGCTTCTGCCCTATGTCCTTCAACTTGGCCTCCAACAACCTGTATCCTTCCAGGAGACATGCCTACAGGGAAGGTCTTGCCTCATGGGAGGCTGTCCCCACGCAGCATGAGCATAGCCTTTTGGGATGTTAGATGCCACGAGTCCTTACTGCACAAGTGCTAACTGCTGCTATTTTTCAAAGGCTTCTAACAGGGCCAACCTGAGCAGTCTGCCACAGAACAGCCAAGGTTATACCTCAATCCAAAGTCCCCTTTCTGCACTAATGTGGTTGCAAATTTTCCTGGCCCTGTTATCAGGACTGACTGATATAGTGCATATCATCTTCCTCATCAGAGAGATCTCTGGCTTGGAAAATTTCAGCCTGAACAGTTTAAAATTTGATAAAGGCAAAAGAAAGGGAAAGCAGCATTTGTTAATGTGATCTTAATCCTAAATCGTCCTAACACAGCATCACCTGTAACTTCAGATATTAAAAATTACATAGTTTACACAACATCAAGTGACTACATACTGTGAAAAAAACACTACTCCAACACATTTTGCTGTCCTACATGTTACGCTCAGTTTTCCACCCTAGTAATATACAGAATTCAGTACAACCAAGCTTAGCACGCACACACCTTTCAGATGAAACCACCAAAACCTGCTGTTCCATGTAATGTGGCAGTATTTATAAAAAGCGCTGTAGAGCATGTGCTGACTGCTCCAGGCACTTGAAAGAAGGGAACAACAGAACATTGCTGGGAATACCTAAACACAAATACACCACTTATCTCCAAGATAAAGCAGGTCAAAGCTAAATACTGTTAAATATATATATAAAACACCTGCTCCACAGGCAAACTACGTGTTATATATGATTAGTGACCAGAAGATGAGGAAAGCAAAAAAACGACCTCTGCATCTGTGACTACCACTCTCCTTGCAGATCAAGAGCCTTACTCACTCTCAAGGCATGCGAACTTTCAACAAGCAGAACCTGAATTCCTGCGGACTTCAGCCTCTAGGGAAGCACCAGTGTAGGTTCTCTGAAGTCTAATAGAGGGGTGTGCTCACGCTGAAGCCACTCTCCACAGAGCAGTAACATGGTCTCAGAAACCTATTGTCACAAAATTCGTGGAAAACTTGTTTCTAAGATCTAAATATTATCGTATTCTACTGAAATTAACCAATAAATCCTAAAGTTATTATGATGACCATGCACACAATTAACGAATCACTTCACGGGGGAGCAGAGCTGTCAGACCAGGAGCCACACTAAATTTCTAAACTTCAAAAATTTACAAGGAATGCAAATGAACTGGTTTCCTATTAATGACCCATAAATAAAGTAAAAACCTGTTTTCTTAATAATCTATGAATTCATAGGCACTGACAGAAAGCGTTGTAAAGGGTGCATTACTTCCCCAGCGCCTCCTCTCCTCAGGGCACAGCCTTCCTGGTCCTCATAGCCTCGCCTCTCCTCACCACACAGCCTTTCCGCTTCTCACAGCACAGCCTCTCCTCACCACACAGACTTCGCACTCCTTATGGCACAGCCTTCCAGTTCCTCACAACACAGCCTTCCCTCTCCTTATGGCCTCCTCTCTCTTAACAGAGCAGCCTCCCCGCTCCTCACAGCCTCCCCTTCTCCTCATGGCAGAGCCTCCCCACTCCTCACGGCCTCCCCACTCCTCACAGCCTCCCCTTCTCCTCATGGCAGAGCCTTCCCCACTCCTCACGGCACTGCCTCTCCTCATGGCACAGCCTTCCTGCTCCTCACAGCCTCCCCTCTCCTCAGGGCACAGCCTCCTCCCTCCTCAGGACACAGCCCTTCCCAGTGATGGAAACTGGACAACACAACACCAAGACGACTCCTGCGCCTCAGAGACCCTTTGCCCTGCATCAGGAGCTGCACAGCTCTCTCCAACCTTCCGGGGGTGTCAGGTAGGCCCCAGGTGTGCGAGACCTAAAAGGCTTTGAGGCGGGAGCCTCTGGGCAATGCAGGCTGGTAGCCGGGCCACGGCGGTGTTCGCTGAGGGGAGCCAGGAGATGGCCTTCTCCCGAGGGTTCTATGCCACAACCAAGCGCTGAGCCTCTGAGTCTGAAGGCGGCATTAAACTCCTCCAGAAGAGCCCTCCCAACAAGCTGAGTACCTGCCAGGAGAGACGCCCCCTCCCCAATACCACACCTGCCAGCTCTCTGGGCGCCGAGACCTCCCCTCAAGGGCACGCCGGCCCGCTGGCCGCCCTCCCACAGCGCCCGCAGCCCCCGGCCCCGCCGCCTTCACTACCGCAAGTCACGCCCACGCGAGTCGCCGGGGGCCGGGGCCGAGCCGGGTGGGCAGCGGCGGGCTCCCCTCAGCGTTGGGGGCGCTGCTGAGGCGAAGGGCCGCGCCTCTGGGCCGCAGCCGGCCGCCGGGGCGGGGGGTGGCGGGAGGCGCTGAGGTTGGGGCCGGGGCGGGCGCGGGCCCCCTGCCGCGCCGTACCTGCGGGCGGGACGCGGCGGCGGTCGGAGCGGCGGGATGGCCGCCGGCTCTCACCTGGGCGGAAGCGGGAAACGAGCGCGCCTCACCTGCGGCGCAGGAAGCTGGGGCGGCGCGGAGGGAGAGCCGCCTCCCGGGGGACGGCCGGGCCGCAGCCCCGCGGCGGGGGCGGGAGCGGCCCGCAGACCGTGTCCAGGCAGGCACGTACCGCCGGTGCCCCTGGGAGAAGCAGCGCTGCCGGTAAGGGCCCTTTCCCCGGCTCGGGGAGGCCCGCACCTCCGGCCGAGCGGTGCGGCAGAGCAGGGCCGAGCCCTCAGGTGTCGGGAAGAGTGCGGGAATGACCCGAGCGCGGCGCCTGGCCTGTCCACCCTGCTCCTGCAGGCCGGGGTGAGAGTGGGATCTGCAGGCTGAGACTGGCCCACAGCACGTTTGTCTGGTCACAGGCACTAGTGGAAGCAGCTTTTGAGTAATGTGAAAAGCCAAGTCAATCTTCAGATGATCCTGGCCTGCCAGTGTATTTATAAACCATAGGCCAAAACGGGATGCCTGTCAACATGGCCACCAAACCCCTCGCGGAGGGCAGAATGTGTGTGCAGATGATGCTGAAAAGCTTTTTTAAACTCATTCACAGTAAATCAGTGTCCAGACACGAATTCAGAACTGTTTTGAACTCAAAATTCCCACAGAAGTGAGCCAAGTGGCGCTTGGCCCCAGCAGCACAGCCACTGCTGCTTCTGCAGGAGGGAACAGCAAAAGCCATAGGAAGAAGTGGACTGGGACAGAGGTGAGGGGCTGTAACACTTGCCCCACAGAGCACCAAGCCTCTCACAGCACTTACTACAACCAGCGCTGCTCCTGACAGTGCTCCAGAGTAACACCACGTTACCTGCAGCTTCCAAGAGACACAGCGCATTGCCTGGGATGGCAGTGAAAGCCAAGTTTTATGACTGCTAGTTGCAAAATACTAAACAGGCACCATTTTAGTTGAAGTTAATTGTAGGAATTGCAGGTGCTTTGTGCTTTTGAAACCTGTACGTTAGTCTGCTTACAGATTTTTTTAAACATACATATAAAATGGGTCAAATGAAACTCTCAAAAAATAATTTTTAGTCTGCTATTCGCTAGCTCATTTGCAACAGATCTTACACAGCCCTGCTAGTTCCGTAGGATGAGTGCTACTAAAGGTTGGGAAATGCACTTTAGGTCATAATTTAGAATTGATTTCCCCTCATTCTGGTGCCCGTTTGTTTTACTAAGTGCAGTTGCACTACAGCACACAACATGCTAAGAACATATCATTTCATCCTCCTTTTTTAAAAACTCAGCTTCCAAATGCCTAACTTCCTAGTCCTTACTCTCAATTTTAATTAATGTAGCGCTTGTGAGAAGTGACAATTTTCTTGACAGTGATGAACAGCAAGTCATGTATTTATCCATCCGAGAGATGCACTGCAGACAAAGGAGCCAAGCACTTTTCTCATCAGCGCACCTCAGTCTCGATCTCAGAAGGCTGAGTTCATTACAGAGTGCACTCTGGCCCTGGCCTTTCACTTCCAGTTGCTGAAACAAGTACCAATTTTCATTTGCATACTTTGTCTGGTAAACTCTAGACTGCCAATTTAGTTTACACAAATCTCCCAAAAAGCTGTTAGATGGCAATATTTTCTATCGCTGGCTGAGCTCTTTGTCAGCCATCCACACATTTTAAATCCACATTTTTTACGATTTTTTTTTTAATATCTGGGACTGTGACAAACCTTTCATTGGTACTGACAGATTCATATACAAGTCACCATTCATTCTCCAAAGTAACAACCTATAAACCCAACAGACTTCCAGAAGGTCGGGGTAATGACCGCATTCTCTTAAATACTATCTTGGGAGTTGCTTTCAGTCTTTTCCAGTTTCTAGGTCCCTACTTGTATTTCAGGAAATGTTTCCAGAACAGATGTAAACTTAAGACAGCAGCACTGCCTTTCCTGGGTAGGTTTACCTGGAATGGTCTCTTCTTCTCCTGTAAGCAGTCCAGGATCCCCAGCAGCTGATAACGGAAAACTGCACTCCTTCAAAACCAAACACTAGGAAAACATGACATAAGCGTCAAGAAAGTGAGATAATGGAAAGGTTGGTAATTGCTCAAAATACCTTACAAGGAGAAAACACTGACAAAATCTTGCCTGCTCCAGGCATTCATTTAATAAAATAAAATAAAAAGCATTTTTAACAATACAGTCATAATTTTATGTGAAAACAGAGTAACAATTTCAAACAATTTATTTAATCTGGCTCCTGTGCATTTTAACCCGTGGCTCAGCAGGAGTGTTCACTGGCAGGTACCATCCCTTTAACCTCTCCTGTGCTTTTTAAAAAATTATTTTTAACGTACCCAGCAAACTACAGGGACACACACAGGTACCAGCACCTGGCGGTAAGGTTCCACCTGGTGGGCCAGAGTTACAGCTTCGGTATTTTGGAAGAGCCGGGAGGGCTCCGCACTCCCCTCCCGGGCCGCGCCCTCCCCCGGGCCTGCCTGCTCGCCGCCCGGTTCACAGCGCCGGGCGCTCCCTGCTGCGGGTGACTCGCCTCCCCGCAGCGCCCGTACCCGCCGCCGGTGCCGCACCGCTCAAGGACCCAACGACAGCCCGCCTCATGGCCGACATCTTAAGTGAGGGCAGGTGAGCGCTACCCCGCCAGGTGCTGGCGGCGAACGCGGCCATCTTTACTTAGGGCACGACCCCGCCGGGGCTGTACGAATGTCATCTTGAGTAGGAGCAGGCTCTGCCCTCAGCGCTAGCCATTAGCTGCCTCAGGAGCCATATTTGCTGAGCTCACCCCCCCTCCCAAAGCCCACGTCCCCGAGCAGCCCCCGAACGGCTCGCAGGGGCCGCAGCCCGCCCCTCCCCGCAGGCAGTGGCCTCCTCACGCGGCGGGGCCGCTCCTCCCCGCGGGGCCGCCGAGTCAGCTGACGGCGGCGGCGGTTTCCATCATGGCCGCCCGGCCGGGGCGGCCGCCGGCGGGGCCGGGGCGGCGGAGAGGCGCGGCGGAGGCCCAGATCCTGCTTCTCCTCTGGTTCGCGGGCGCAGCCGTGGAGGGAGCGGCGGGCATGGAGCCGCCGCTCAAGTGCGACGAGCTGAGGCTGGGGCAATATCCTGAGCGCGGCTGGGCCGGGCCGGGCGGGCGGCGGGGGCTCGGCAGGGCGGCGGGGCCGGCAGCCCGAGGCCCAGGTGGCCGGAGGGAGGGCCGCTTGTCCAGCCGCCTGGAGCGGAGGGGAAGGGGGAGGTGTGCGGGCCGCCTGGCAGGGCGGGGTGTCCCGTAGCTGTCGGGGAAGGCCTCAGGTGAGGAGCCCCGAGGGGGTCTCGGCTGAAGGAGCGGGAGGGGGCACGTCTGCAGCCGCCTGGGTTCGTTTTGGGGGTGGTACAGTGTGCCTGTGTGCAGGTTTGGGGCGTCTCGGATTTTCCTCTGAAAATCTTTGAACATTTTTCTCTTTAGAAAATCTCATGGGATGAGAGACCTCTCTCCCCCACCCTTCCACCTTCCTGTTTTTTGCAGGACACTCGAGTGAGACGCGTTGGCTTTGCACGGTGCATGAGCCCTCCTCGCTGCCCAGAGGAGCAGGGCGCAGGTGTTAGGCTCTAGCTGCGAGGCTCCTGACTCTCCAGAGGCACGTCAGGCCTTCCCCAGAAAATGTTTGTTGATCGTAGCTGACAGTTATTGATAATCAAATGTGTCAGGAAGCAAATCTTGGACAAGTTAACTTCATCTCCTGCTTTCCTTGGCAGTGGGAGTTCAGACCTCTGGAAATTAGTTCCTGCTCAGTTTTTGTTTGTTTTTGGTTTTTTTTTTTTTTTTTTTTTTGTTGAGATTTTGTTTTGGTTTTTTTCCCTAGTCCAAATTTCTGGCATTTCAGATGTTCATTTTTAAGTGTTCTGTGTTGCTATAGATTTAATCTTCTCAACCAGATGCCTTAATTTAGAGGTACTCTGATATTGAAATAAGGGAAGAAGACTAGATTAGGTGTGCTACCTTGTTGCCTTCAAATACAGAGGCTGTGATGGATAAATACTGTATTTCCTTTAGGTAGTGCTGACTGCAGCACTAATTAAACGTGGAGCTTATGCGATATTTTGGTGTATTAAATTGGATTAGCAGATTTGCTGTATGGTAATGTGCTGTTCCGATTTTGGGGGATGGGTCTGAACTAACATCAAGGTGCATCTTAAATCCTCAGGGTTTAAAGAGGGTGGAATAAATTACTGCTAAACCTGTTGTAGTGTTTGATAGGAAAAATGTTTTCCTCAATTACCTGAACATATATGTGCGATGAGCCTAAAATAGACAATAGTACACAAGAGCCAATGAATTGTACAAATCACACAGCATATGGTAAGGATTTCTAATTTATAACATATTGACAGTAACTACATTTTCCAAGGAAGTGTTCAATTTATGCATTTGTGTATCTGCTAGATGAGCTTTATAAAACATGGGATTAGTAATACCATTAGTATGAAAGCCTAAAACATGTGGATTGGATGCTTTACTCGAAATGAATAAATAAATTGTCTCTGATTGGTACATTTGCAAGTGAGGTTTCTGGTAAATCTCTTCAATGTATGTCATATCCTCTAGGCTCAGTCCTGCATTACTGTGATTAAAACAAACTATTCCTGTCATAGTTATTTTGCATATACTTATTAGAAGGATTGACAAGTGACAGAACAGCCTTCAAAATCTTCTATTTTGTTAATATATATTTTTTTTAAGGCAACATGGTGCCTTCCATCATCAGGAGTTTTTGGTGCTGTGAGGCTCTGTTTTGAAAGCACTTACATTTATTTTGATGTTAAGTTGTGATGTACTTTGGACTACAACAAAAAAATACTTAAATTGATCACTTGGTTTACTACATGTGTTTAGTGTTTCTGATGTTCTTGGGCATTGAAATAAATGGTCTTTGTGTTAGCTACTAGCACAACAGTTTCGCTTTATGTGCACTCACGTTTAAAATGCATATGTGTGCTTGTCTTTCATATTTTGCTTTCTAAAATGCTGAATAATTTTCTTCACTGGGATGCTCAGGGGTGGTGATGGTTTCCCAGATACTTTTCAGAGACTGGATGAAAATACTTTCCAAAACGGATCCTTTTTTGAGTTCTTCAGTCCTTTATATGATCTTTGACATTGTGTCCCTGATTACAAATGGCCAGTGAGCAGAAAGAATATTACGTAGTCTTAAGATTGATCACAACTCAGGATCGTTAGTTGTCTAAGCAATTACCATGTGATTGCATTGAATACACCGCACATTGAATAAGAGATAAGCTTCAGAGTAGAGGAAGTTTGCTAAATTAATTAATATGTTCTTCTCTATGTCTGTATAGTGGTTTTACACACAGCAGTTTTTAGATTGTCCCCGCAATATTTGAGTCACTTCCTTTTTCAGTGTTACCTGAGTAATAAAAATGTAATCTTCTGGAACATGCTTGAAGCACTACTGTTTCTGAACCTTTCTGGGATCCATCACCCAAACAAATACGGGTTTAATTGAAAGCATCAAAGTAGACTCATTGAGTGGCAGGTTTGGAGTCTTACAGGTGTGACGTTGACAGGATAACTGGCCTTTCCTATATCAATATATTTTAACTGCTGTGGGTTTCTTCTAGGTAACAACACTGTTTTGTTTGCTTAATTATTATTTTTTTACAGGAAAGAATTTTTTTTTCTCTATGCAATATGGGTAGATATTTCTAAAAAATATACTCAAATCCTAGTCCTCTTGCCTGTGTGTATTACTGGAAAATCTGGAAAGAAATGTTGAACTTGGCTTGTAGTGTTGGAATTAACCAACAGGACTTACAAGTACTGAAAACTGGTAGAAAGCAGGTAAAGCACTGAGATTTTTCCCTTTAAAACAACAGACTTCAACAGTAGAGAGTAACTGATATTCTGGTAACGCACTGCAGGCTTCTAGCAGATGTCACTTTCTGGTGTGATTTCCACTTTGGTGCTCTCAAGAGTCAAGCCTTAGTGTATAATAATTTGGGTTGAAAGAGACCTCTGGAAAGTCATACAGTCCAGCCTCCTGCTTAAAGCAGCATTGGTACTGAGTTCAGACCAGGTTGCTCAGGGCTTCGTGCAGACATATCTTGAAAACCTCCAAGGATGGTGACGGCGCTACCTCCCTGGGAAGCTTGTTCCAATATTTGACTGCTTTACATGGTGACAGTGTTTTCTGTATGTCAGGTTCAGATTTCCCATTGACTCATATTGGAGCCAGAATGGAAATTACAACAGAATTAGGGCAGCAATTAGGTTTGTATATTTTGCTTAATACGTAGCAAGGAAAAAATACAAATTAGTCATAGGACTGGCTTGCAAAATGCTTTTTTAAAAAAAAGCATTACGTGTGTGTGTACTGTGCTTTGTATCGAGACAGTGGTGCAGTAGAACTTTATTTGTTTAGTTCACTTGTGCCAGAAAAATGCTGTAATACCCAATCAGTTACTGCTTAATTTCAAATAATTTTTTGTTCTCAGTTCAATGTCTGCCAGCGCCAAATATTACTTGCAAAGATCACCTTGGCATAGAAAAAGTCTTTACAGGACATGAAGTGGGATTTTACAAGCCTATTGAGTGTCGCAATGTGTAAGTACGCGACTTTTTTGTAATAGTTCATCTTTGTTTTCACATTGACATTTTTCTGAAATAGTATGATATGTTGACAGAATGAAGAAGAGAAGATAGTGGTACATGTGTTGCCCAGTACTTAATCCTCTAATAAACACTATGGTATTATAAGGATACAACATGCATGTTTATGAGTAAATCTGTCTTTGCCTTGGCCACTTTTCTTTGTTTGTTTAGTTATGTTTGTGTCTTTGCTTTACTTAGTACTTTATCCTGGCAAAAATTTGCCCCAAATGCTGAGGCTGTTTCATGTATGTGTAAAATCAGCGCAGCTGCTGAAAGGAGCTGGCTAGGGACACCGTCCATCCCTTCCCCTGAGGTACCCCACTGTATACTGAATCAGGGACTGATCTGGGTTTGAACTAACTTGGATCAGTTCCCCGATGTGAGTTGCAGTACAGTCGTTTCAAGTGCTTGTGCCAGCACAAGGATGAGGGCAACTCAAGGATAAAAAAGAGTCGAGAAAGGAGGGCTGGACTAGGCTGCTCTGTGCACCAGCAGTAGTTGTTCATGCCAGTGTAAAGTGTGCCTGTAGCTGCAGCTTAAGTTGTAGTATGCATAAATATTGGAGAAGTGTCTCTTCAGTTCCCCAAAAAAATTCTCCTAGAGGAGCTATTCCCTGTTTTCAAACAACCTTTGTATTTACTGAGATCTTCTGTGTCTTTTAAGAGCCTGTTTCTGAAACATCGTGAAAATGATGGACCTAGTTTTTCTAAAACATGTGAGCAATGGAGAGCTCTGTATACCAATAAATGTTCCAACTGCCCAACACTAATGATCAGTGAACACCTGTCAGTACCATTTGTTTCTCCTTTTTGTGGGATTCATGCAGGAGCCTTTTTCTTCTGTCCTACTGGAATCTTTGGAATTTAAAACAACAGTTATATTTGCTGGGTATTCCTTATCACATTAGTGGGTAAATAACTGATGTGATACTTACTGCTCAATAATTTGCCTAACTCGGAAGTACAGCTCTGCCTCTTAGTTTCATAAATATTTTCTCTGTATTTAGTCTTCTCAACAGTCAAAGCTCAGCAAATTGAAGAAAACATATTATTACGTCTAATCAAATTTAAATGCTAGCAAGCTAGACTTCAGTCACATTTTTGTGCAGAAACAATTGCATTTTCAGTCCCATCTGTGATGGGGACTGAGAATAAGATGAGCTATACTAGTTTAATAAAATTGCTCCCTCTTTGAGTAGACAGAAATTCTTACGTTTGGAGTTTCCTGTTTACATACATTTTTGGTTTAATATATTTTCTAGAAACATAAGCCCCTGAATCTACGTAAGCAGAAAAATGTCATCCTCCTTATGATGTGTATTAATTGATCATGACTATTATTTATGATGAAATAATGGTTTTGCTACCAAAAGAACTTGCTGTGGCTTTTCCAGCCCCATGACTGCTAGTATGGCAGCAGAGGAATATGACCCTGTGTGGGCTCGCTAAAAACTCCACTAAAATACAGCTGTGAATGTAGAAAGTGTTAAGCATGCCCTTGATAAAGCCCCAAAGCCAGTTAAAAATGGCACCAAGATTAGTATTGCCATCCTTCATATATGCACTTGTTTAAAGAGTGGTCTAATCACTGATCATTACATGAGCCTTTTGTAAGGCATTTTGAATGTTACCTAAGTGCTAGAAACATTATTTTAAGCAGGAATCTCCAGTTTAACATTACAACAATAGGCCTTCCCTTTCGACTGCATTTTGGAGATTTTCCAGCATTTTATCTGAGTTTTGATGGAAGCTGTAACTGTCTTCTGGCAGAAATAACTGCACATCATTTAACCAGAAAATTAGTTTGAGAGGGCATCTTCACAAAGCAGGATTGTCCTACCATGGGGACAGCATGTTAATCTCTGTCCCTAGCATTTGGAAAGGACAAATCGGCAAGTAGTCCTTAGCCAAAACTGTGATGTAGCAACAGGCCAGATAACAGTTCTGAGATCCAGTTATTTTAGAGAAAGACCAGGAGATGTTATGTGTTTGTTTAAGTGGTTGTGTTTAAGTTGAGTTGCTCCTGGTGTTAGTTCAAGGAAAAGTTTATAAGTAGTAGTAAGACCGCTCCGGTAAAGAAGTACTGGGAGTCAAGATTGCTTTGGTTTGGCTTTACTTTAATGTTTTGGAGGTAGATTTTTTTTTTTCCCCCCCAAATTCTGGAATTCCCCCAATTGACAGTCTACCGTGTATTTTGCTTAGTATGTGCAGGGCCTGATTCTGCAGACTTGAAATGTCTATTGTTCAAGTATTGCTGTTCCCAGGCAAGGAGTCCATAAAATGTCCACACTGAACTTCATTGTCTGTGAAGTCTGTGAAGTTCAGTGTGGACAAGTGTTTGAGCAGTGCTAAGAGACCCTGATAGAGCACCAAAACCACTGTGACCTACAGCAGTACTTGCATATTATCAACTGGTGCGGAAGAGCTGGAAGAAAGTTTTTAACATGGTAGCTGGAAGAAGCATGTGCAGAAAAAATTAAAGATTGGATGTGGCTGGGAAACAAGAAAAAATCGGAAGAAAAACCAAAAAGAAATTGCATCTTTTACCCAATTATATAAATTTCTTTAGATGCCTGGGATATGTTATTCTCCTACTCGCTAGTTTAGTCTTTGGTGCATATTTTTATCTGAAAGAGTAAGTAAAACAAAGGAAATAAAAGAGTGGATGCAGCCTTGTTACAGTATTAACATGCTTCCACTTCACACTAGATTTCTTCTGCCTGTCAGTTTGACGTTGACTAGGGTGCAGACTGTTCAGCTTTTAAAAGCATCTCAGTGCGTAAGTGAGTGCTCAGTTCATTACTAGTTTTAATCAGGAGCATTTAAAATTAAACTGTGTTCCCACCTTTTATGTCAGAGCTCTCTTTATGCTTTAGTGTCCTTGCAAGGTTGTTGATACTTTGTAGTTGATAAACAATTTCCAACAGTTGATTTCAAATTTTAAATAAAACTATTAGTGTTCTTTATGGTGCAAGCAAGACTTTTAAAGATGGTAATTTACATTACATTAGGTTCCAGGAATGCCCAGTATGTTCTGTGTTGCTAATAAGTGCTAAGTAACAAATACTGAGGTAAGAGCCATGATTTAATCACTTAATGTTGCCATTAAGTTTTAAAGTCAGTAAATCTAGATAATAAGCAAAAAGGTAGATCTTTATTTGGCATTGAAAGTCCTTAATAAAGGTGCTTGGACCTTTCTCAGCTACTGTCTTTCTGAAACTCTGTTTTATGCAGCTGTCAACCAAGAGTTTAATTTGGGCTTATTAAATAATTGCTGGCACATAGTATTGCACGTATCAAAACAGTGAATTATTGAATATTTTTAAAGTTCTAATTACATTTGGGTTTGCTTTTCTTTGCAGAAGCTAGCTGTTTGCCAATGCAGCAAAGGATGCAGCAAGTTCTAGTATTGATAGCTATATGTTTCCAGCTCAGTTATTAGTGTAAAGTTGTAAAGTCACATCAGCAGTGACTGAAAGTTACAGGTGGTTTAGGTGACCACATTATTCCAGCTGTTGGCAAGACTGGTGCCAATTAGTATAAATCTCAAAAAGTGTTGTATCTGTTTATTTTGTATGACTAACCATGGGATGCTTAACTTTAGATTACCTCTCTACCACTGTACATCTTTGTACTGTCAACAGTTCTTTTCCTTTGTGAGTTTGTGCCATTTACTACTTTTAGACTGTAGTAAATGGATACACGACTTACCCTTTTTGTTGAATCCTTCATGCAGCTTCTTCAGCCAGTGGCCATGGCTCATTTCTTCTTCAGATCTCATTGCAATTACTGTCTCTGGTGACATCTCACCTGTCTGTCCTGTTCCTCTTGATTTGGCTGCATGTGAGACTAATGCCTACAGACAGTATGCGTACACCTCTTAGCTTTCAAGGGTTGTCTCAGTAGGGCTGAACTGTTAGGAGGTACTCTGTGAAACTGGGAGTGTATCAGCAACTGAATTATGTCTTGACAAGAAATCGTGATTTAGTTTTAATCTATTCTGCAAGAGTATACTTGAGTTGCAAGCTGAGGTTGCTTTATGGAGAATGCCTACCCAGTTTGAAAGCTTAATGTTATCAATTCTGTGTCTATTAATTAAAGATAAATAACAAATCTGTAGAGTGTTTGTGGGGTTTTTTTGTTTGTTTGTTGTTGGGTTTTTTTTGTTAACTGAAGCAGCAGGCAAATGAGTCACTACTTTAATTCTCAAAAGTATGAGTGAATATATTTTGCAGTCATTGTCCACATTACTTGTTTCTTTTGGCAGAAATGGATACTCCTACAAAGTCGCAGTGGCTCTGTCCTTATTTCTTGGATGGTTGGGAGCAGATAGATTTTATCTAGGCTATCCTGCATTAGGTAGGTTTGTTTCTTTTTTTTTTCTTTGAGGTAAAGCTTGTTATGACTGAGTTGTTTGTGTATACTTATGTTTTGAGTAATGAAGTCTGACAGTCATAGTTTTAGTATTTACAACTAGAATCCTTACTTTATTGTCAAGTAAGATAAAATCCTGCATTATTGTCAGCCTGCTGTTCTGTTGGAGTGCGTAGTGACAGGTGGATCTAGTTGTCCAACAGATAAAATCCTAATAAGCAAACATGATTATTGCTATTCATAATTTTGCTTTGCATTGGTGTTTACCACTGCATACTTTGTGAGGCACTGAAACAGAAGTGGTTTTGACTCATGTGCCAGCTACTTAAATGGTGCTTGATTTTACCAGGAAGATAGTGGACAAACTTTATGGTGTAAATATGGATATGGATACGGTGGGATATGGAATTTATGCTGGCAAATGCATACCTTTATTCTAGCTCATAGTATTAATAACAGTTCTGCAGAAGCTGGGACCTTTGGTAAGACTTACCTCTGGTTGGTGTTTTTAGGACCCAATTCCCAGGGTGGCAGTGCCACTGGCTCTTAAGTACAGAAATACCTTAGTATGTTAGAATTACTTTCACTGGCTTTGTTTCTGAGTTGGACAAATGGAGTAAGTTTAAGTTTAGACAGCATGGAGCCATGAATTGAAAAAAGCTATACAAGTTACTGTCACTTCAGCTAGGAATTTTGAGTTTCTGTCCATTAAGTGCAAACCCTTGATTTTTTAATAACATTATCTGTCCTTCATGATAATCTTGTGTTAACATCTGTGTCTTTTTTCCCTGAGATTCTATAATTAGCACTTAGTTTGTCCATCTGTTTCACAAAAGGATACATTTTTGGAAGCGGTCAGTAAGGTGCACCTTTTTGTTACACTATTTTGGTATAGCGTTTTTGATTTGGAATAACAATTTCCAGTAGTTATTTTGTAATATATTGTGGTAGTACAGATTTATAAATCCTCAGTTATTACACAGAAGTTCTTTATGCCTTTTGCTTGTTAAACCTACTGGAATATACTCTAGCCAGTAACCAAAGGTAAAAGACTCAAACTCCTCCAAAGTCAGGTTTTCAAGCTTTTGAAAGGTTAAGACAACAAAAGCAGATAGGTAAGAGTAGAAAAGAATAAAAATCAGTATATTGGATTCCTTGACAGTAGTTGATTGGGGTTTTTTTAGGTCATCTATGCCTTGGCAAAAATGGTTAAGAAAGGTTAATAGCATTGAAATACTTTGTGCAAGTGTAGTGAAGACTGTAAATGCTCTTTGGTTTATTTTTTTCCTTCTCCTTTGCTTAAAGAGCACACAAATACAAACAAGCTATTAAATATGAAGAAATCAGGAAGTCAGTTTCTTCCCCTCCCACACACTGTGAACTAAACCATAAGTTATTACTGCGTAAAAGCACTATTTTTTCCCTCCATGCTTTAGAGCCCTGAGTTTATTTTCTCAGTGTGATCTGCTTGTGGGGAGGGACATGAGGAAGAAGAAAAAAACCTCAGCTTTACCCTGCACTCCAGAAATAAATTCCAGGTTCAGAAACAGTTCTTCTACATCCAGTAGCATAACAGAGCAACCAGTTCCTCAAGTAAACTGGAGCTGGTGCTGGAACCAGCAGTGGTAAGAGAACTACTGGGTTCCTTAAATGCTAGCTGGCAGTGAGGTTCAGGACCAGAGCTCAGACGAGGTGGTTATAAGGAGCATCACAAATAAGTGGTGACTGCACTTGATGCGTGTAATAACAAAGTAAACTGTTCACCAGCTTGACATTACTTAATTGTCTTAACTGTTGTTTCCTAAGGCTAGCATTTCTTTAGTTGGCTGTTTCCGTTATGTTCTGTGCTGCTACTGCCTGTACTGATACCCAGGCTGACTACCTGGCTGCTGGAAGTTGTACAGGTTAGCCACTGGGAACCAGTTTTTTTAAACAGTTACATGCTTGGGGTTTTGCATGTCTAAATGGCACATAGTAAGTTGTAATATGTATGTAGGTTTTTCTTCTCATCAGCTGAAAGGCCATCCTGCTAATACTCTTCCATCTTCTTCATTGTTAGGTCTTTTTCCCTGTTCTAACTGCTGTGTTCTTCTGTGGAGAGGTTATAAACTCTCTCCCTGAAGTTTATAAATCAGGCTTGTTTCATCTTGCCAACTATGGGAGCTATATCTAGACAGTGGGATGCTCTTCCTGCAGTGTGTATGCAGTTATTCCCCCACTCTCCTCCACATGCAGCCTCATAAACAAGGCATGGGGGGGAGGGGTCATATGTGGGACAGATTGCTGCTTCTGAGAGAGGGAGTGCAAAGGAGATGGTGGAGGTCAGGAGACCTTCAGGTGTTTGACCAAGAGCATGCTTGTTCTTTGGAAAACAGCCGTGTGGTTTTACTAGCAGGTATTATGCAGTGTAGCAGTTTGTGTCTGTGAGGAGGTGCTCTGGGATGCCATACCGGCTGAAACATGCTTCTCTCCGGCCTCAGAAGTGTGCTGGCCCTTGTAAGCACAGTTAAGGATATACTTTTTAGCAGGGACCTGTGTTTTCCTTGTACAGCATAGCCTACGACTGACTTGGAATGTGTATCTGTTGTATTTTCTTCATACTGTCTATGCCTGGGTAAAGAGGGAAATGTCTTCACAATGAGTATCTCCTTTTCAAAATAACCTAGATGTTTGCCTAGCTCAGCTGAAGTATTACTTACAATGTATATAATACTCATTGTATTATATTAATTGTACAAGAAACTACTGATACTTAAAAATTTTAAGGCAGTCTCCTTCTTCTGATGGCATTTTCCAAATTAAGTCTACCTTGCATGGCAACTTCTGATGAAGCATTCATCTTCAGTTGCTATTGCCATATATTTTCTATTAATCTTTCATTTATTTATAAAAATAATAACATTTTTGAATACCTGTTATAAAAAAGTTTCTGTATTTTTTTATATATCTTCAAAGTAAATTCCTTTTTCAGCAAAAATATAAAAATTATACAAAGGATTCTTCTCCAAAGTAGCATGTTCTGAAAATCAAATCAGTATGTGCTGCAACTCATGGGATGGTAGAAAGTCTCTTTCTATTAATACGTAAATTTTGCAGCTGAAGCTGGGATTTTTTTCTGTCTGTGCTTCAATCAAAGAGAAGAAAATTTCTAGTGACTTGGTTATCAACTTTTGCCTTTCCTTGTTTAAGAATATGTATCTGTTATAAAATATAAATGGTTAATGTTTAATTTAAAATCTTTAAAGTCTATTCAAAGTGTAGAAATATATTAATATATGTGGTTTGGTTTTTCCCCCCTGGTAATTAAATATCTTTAACTTTAGGTCTGTTTCTAGGGGTGTGGGTGTGTGTATATATATATGTGTGTGTATGTATGTCTATTTGGTGGGATGGGGAGAGAGTTAGAATGTGATTGCCACCAGAAACACATGAACTTCATAGTGACTGGCTTAAAGCTATGGTTAAATTTTATTTTCCCTTTTTAGGTTTGTTAAAGTTCTGCACTGTAGGATTTTGTGGAATTGGTAGCCTAATTGATTTCATACTTATTTCAATGCAGGTAAGTCAGGGCTTTCAAAATAAGATCCAAATCTGTATTTGTTAAAGCTTTGATTTGATTGCTAATACTTTTTAGCATTTTAGCCTTAAGAACCTTTGTGTATTGAAAAATCAAGGCATCTATGTCAGCTCTGTTTGTAGATTGATGTTGTAGAATATGGACACGAAATATTAATGTATTCGCTGTTTGAATTAAAAATTAGATTAGCTATCTATAAATACTTGTCATGAATAACTTGGAAGCTGTAGCACTATAAGCTCACTTTGTCAGAACTTGTGAGATCTTGATGTGACACGGAGTGGTGGACTTTGCAGGCGATGTCCTGTTGTTCCCAGAATCCTGAAGGTCTGCATTTGCATGTACTTTATACTGATGGAGCCCATAGTCTGAGGTGTCCATGTAGTGAGCAGGAGAGAAGCCATTGCCGCTTGCTTTTTTTTTTTTTTCCTGCCTCTCCTCCAAATACAGGTTCTGTATCACCTGAGATCTGTGACTGTAGGATTCATGATGATTAAATCCCCAGCTGGGGTGACATCTTGCAACATCATGAAATTGTCAGATTGTCTTATTCTACAGTGCATCCATTTAGCATGAATTGCGGATTGTGATGAACTTAAAATGCATTGTGGATATAGGAATGATTATAGAAAAATATTTTTAAAGTATACATCTTTGTATATACAGTCTTTTAAATTATATGCATTCTCAAATTCCTTTCTATGCTATTGCAGTGATCTTGCCTCAGAACACTTACAGATACGGTTGAGAGTATCTTTCATCTCTCTATTCATCTCCCTGCTGACCCCACATCAATTTAGCATTTCCGGAACAAAAAAGCCATGATCTTCTCTCCTTCTCTCCACTCCTTACCTGTGCAGTATTTCAAAGATACTTATCACCAACCTAATTCTTGCCTGTCTACCCTCCTTTGTTCAAGAAAAGTGGTTTGGAGCACACTCACTTGTTAGCCTGACTTTGTGACTGAAATCCTCATCGGCTTAACCTAGTACCAGCGCCTGGCTGTGTAATTTGGTTGATTAGAAGCCCTAGGGAAATGTTCTTTCTGAGACAGCGCTCACTAAAATAGTTAAACTACAGCACAACTTCAAAATAAATCTAGTTTCTGTTTGACTAATTAAGCATGACTAATTTTATGATGGGAAAATTAGCAGTAATTGAGACATTAGCACAAAGTATATATTTCACTTCATATTGAAAAGTCTTGGTTCTTTTTCTCTTGTAGATCGTTGGACCTTCCGATGGCTCTAGTTATATTATAGATTACTATGGAGCAAGGCTTACGCGGCTCACTATTACCAATGCAACATTCAGGAAAATGCAGACCTATCCTTAACCCTGGCAGTAAGTGTCACAAATGCATAGGTGCATTTTATTTTTGCAGATGGAGCCAGTCGTCCACTGAAATTGCTGATGACTTAATTACGCTTCATCAGAACTGAATATTAAATGTACATTAAACAAAGATGATAAAATATGAAAATTCCTCAAGTTCACTTGAGTTTACCTCAGAGGCGCTGACTTTCTGTGTGAGTGCTCTATTTCGGTGAGCACATAGTTTGTTACTAAGTTGTACCATTTGTGAAATGTGCAGACTTCTACAGTTTGCACTGATGTTCCGTAAGTATAATTTAGAGTATTATAGAGAGGTGGAGAAAGAGTTGTTCAGAACAGCTATGCTGATCTTCAGTCCGTCAAACCGTCTGTTGAGGGTTTTAGCATGGATGGGCCAGGATTACACTTTTTTTTCTGAAAAGAAATTGGTGCACGTGTTTTAAGCTACAGAATGTCCAAGAATTGAATTCTTTGTACTCATAAAGCCTTTAAAAGGTTCTTATTTTAGATCAGTTGTGTTTCAGTGAAGTAAATTCTGTGTTCTGAAAGTTCTTTGACCAAAGTCTTTAGGACAAGCAAGATTTACCTAGATGTTCCTTTAAAGAAAAGTATATACGCACAGAGACAGAAAACATGTTAACAGAATCTTCATGTTACTTGACCAATTTTAAGCATTCCCTTCACCTTCTAATGAAAACTGGCAGTAACTGAGTGAGAAATCCATGCAATCTGAACTTTAGTGTAGATTTTTTTTCAGAAATGTGGGCTATTCTTTTGGGTTTGAGATGAAACTTTCAAAATGTTATAAATGTGTCCACAAGTGGTATTTTTAAGGAAATTACAAAAAATGAGATTCCTGAATAGATTTTTAAAAGTGCAATTTGTGAGTTTTAGTCTCTTTCAAATCTACATTAGGACTGGTGCACAGAAAGCTTTGTAAAGAAATCCTTTTTTTCCATATCGGTGTAACCTGACATATCACATAATGAGAATAAGCACAAAGTATTACTTGTGGTTTAACATTAATTCTTTCCTTCATGCAAGAAAGACATAGTTTTGGAATACTTGCTAACATGTATTTACTTGTGGGTTCAAAGAGACAAGAACACCATTAGCTTCATTCACTTGCCTGATACTTGTTACATCTCCCTTTTGTCTCTTTCACTGAATGCTCTTTGTGCATGTCAGTTTTGTTTCCTGAAATACTTTGAAAAACAGACAGGAAGTGGATGGAAAATAAATGTTTGGATCAAATAAAATCTCATGGTAAGATCATCCTGCGACTTGTCTGCTTTTTGTTTTTTAACCCTGAAGCTGATAATATAGCTGTGAAAATAGGAAGATGCCATGGACATTATAATAAAAAAATAGCCTTGGGCAACTCATGATACAGGATTTCATTCTACAATGTACATCCATGTGTACAAGTAGCAGAGGCTTGACTTAATGATTTCAGCAGTCGGTCTTGTGCTTCACTATACATAAAAGAATACAGGAGCTATTTTGTGCGAATCGGATGAAAATACGGTTAGTAATGAGGTCCATCAGATAGTTTGTTAATCCCAGAAACCAAGTAGCCAGCAGAGAGAAAGACTTGCTATTCCAAGTCACAGTGTTTCTGTAGAAACAGAAGATGTGTGTCAACCAATGCTGGAAATAAAATCTGCTGTGGGATTCTTTCATTCTGATGCTCTCTGGATTGTGGTACCAGTGCACGCTCTTGTCAGGACTGCACTGCTTTGTCATAGCAGTCAGAGTGAAGCCACAGGTGACCAGACAGAGCAATATTGTGAGCCTTAGCAAAATTTTATTTCTCTTCCCTTTAGATGGTATTTAATTTGATCCCATGTCTTGTACTAACAACTTTCCACATCTTTCGCAACCTTCTCCTTTGTCTGTAAAGCCTTTTAGAAATCAGTGCCACAGATGGCGTAACATTTGGAATTTGCATTGGATACTGTGGGAATTATGTTCTGTATCTGAACGCGTGTATCTGTGGTTCTATATGCTTATTTAGTTGCCTCACTGAAGTTTAGAGAGGGTTAATTGAGTAAGCAGATAGTACTGCAGGGCCAGTAGAGAGTTATTGAGGTCTTTGTTTTCGTCTTGTAATTGTCAGATATGGCATGTTTACCATAAGGGCTGTGAAAAGTTGTGATGCAAGATGTAAAGCTGTCCCACTTGTTAATAATAAATTGGCTACAGTAATATTTATCAAAATGTCTGTCCAATGATGATTTTCTGTGTTGTTGCCTGCTTTAGCTTTCTCCTATCAATCAAGTTGTCCATCCTAGTGTTTCTGTAGTTCTGATTGCTTTGACTGCACTGGAATAATTTCTCTCCGGATTGTTTTCCCCAAAACAGTTGCAAAGCAATAAAAATAACTAGAGTGTACTGTGTCATCCTCCTGCTTCATTCCCAGATAAAATTATATCTGCTGGTCTTGCAGATATTCAGGAATCCTTTCAATATTCCATCAAGACAAAGAAGTATTATTCTTTATATGTAAAACTGAAGAACATAAAAAGTAAGGGCCAGAGTTTAAAAAAAGAATGTGAAGTGTCTAGCCTTTAAAACCCTGTATAAAGCTATTCACTGAAGATGCTGTGGATCCATGCCAGGAGTTAAATCCAGATCTTCCCTAAGTACCAGTGCGGTTTAGTCATCACAAAAATGACTCCGTAAACCTGTCTTTTTTTCTCCTTTTTTTTTTTTTTTTTTTTTTAATGTCCATTGCAATGTGCTTAACCATGATCTGAAAGAACAGTAGCTGGTAGAAACATTCAGCTTTGGGCACTTTGCATTAACACAGTGCAAACATGGTTGTACTTAGGTGTGCTTGCTGTATTAGTAAATTACTCTGTATTCTATCTGTTCAGGTAGGTCAACCATCTTTCACTTGTGTTTAGAGCTCATTTTCCAAAAGAGCGGATTTGGAGATCTTTTAGCACAAACTCAGACTCACTGACTAGTTATTCCTGCTGTGATTTCAATCACGACTAAGCTGCGGCAACTTCCTGTGACAGTATTTTGTTATCCTAATGGTTCCTCTCTCCTCCACCACCCACCACTTAACTACATGAAGATACCACTTTGCTTTCAGGACCTGATAACACCTTAAATGTTGGGGTTTGTTATGTTTCCAAAGATGTATTACTGTATGTCTGCCAGTAAAACTTCTCCGCTCCACAGGAAGGTCTTTGTGTTTGAAATGCTCTGTTAGAATTTTTTTGGAGAACATCTGTTGTCACCCCATCAAGAATTGTTTCCTTTGTTCCTCAGGAGTATATTCAGTTATATTTGCTTACACAGCTACGTCTATTCAGTCTTCTCGCATCTCTTCTCAGTGTTTTGGGTGTTTTTTTATTTTTAGATTCATTAGGTGTTTAGTCCATTTCTGCACTGAGAGCCATCCTTGTTGCTTGCTCTGCAGTTTTCAAACCTGTTTCCTCCAGAAAATGATGTTGAATACAGTAAGGTTGGGTGCTTGAGCACCCAGCTGGGGAAATGCCAAAGGCAGGATTTTGCAAGCAACCGTTCGTTTCCATTGCTTCATAGGACCATCACTAATTGTGTGATTGCCTGTTATTTCACTAATATATCATACAGTCTTTCAAACTCAGTGTCATCTCATCCCTAACTACTTTGCCATTTTCATTGTTATAAATGGTCACTATATGGCATCTTTAAAAATACGCATCATTTTAATTCAGTTAAGTCGTGCTTTTTAACCAGCTACTTTGTTCTGAGTTCAGCTTGCATCAGTCTGCCAAGATATGAAATACAAGAAATTATTCTGTTTGCATCTTCTGCCTGAATCTGAGGAGAAAAAATAGCTTAACTTTAGGCATATGCTTAAATGTGTTTTGCTAGACTGAGATTTGATCAAGACTATTTCCACTTTCTTCCTTCCTCTCAATCCATCTGTGTTACCCAAAGAACCTTTCTAATCTTTGTGAATATAAGAGAAAATTGCATTCTGTATGGAAACTTCAGCACTGATGGTGGAAATGGCTAATAATATTTGTTAAAGCTCTGCGACATCCTGTGTGTCACAACTTTTTTTTTTTTTTTTTACCTCAGCTGCTTTTCATTGACTTTTGTTCGTACATCAGCTCTGTTTGGTCATGTATCAGCTAGCTTTGGACATCCTGCCACAAGTTCTCAAGTACCTCTAGGAGGAGTTGGACTCTTCAGAGCTGAATCAAGCACGTAGAAATGTCATGGCATCAGATCAGGGAATCTTTTATATATACAAAGCAAAGACACAGTGGGGAGCAGTAGATGTCAGTAAGAGGAGGTTGTAGGCTTCAGTTTCTGCAGAAGGTCCGTCTCAAAGTTAAAACCGTGTTGTCTCTTTGCCTTCTGCTTCCTGAAGGTGGAGCCAAACCCCCTATCAGATCTCCACATCTTCTGAAGTTGTTCTTTATCATGCAGCAAAGACTTAGCACTCCGGTATTTTTCCTTGCACAACAGAGAAAATTGGAAAGTGGATGTGAGGATTCTGTCTGGCCAAGATGCATTTTGCACTGTGCTCACTCTCTAGAAATAAGAGTGTAGCAAAGGAAAAGAAAGGAAATACAAGAATAAAAAGGGCAGTCTCAACGCTGTTTGCACCATGTGTAATGAAGGTCTAGTTCCATAAACTCCCAACAAAATAAAGTGTTTAAAAAATACTGCTTGTCTCAAACTCTTTGCTTTTCCCAGGATTTCTGTTTCTTACTCTTCGTGCATTACAATCTTGAACGTACTCATGCTCTGATAATTCTCCATTATACATTTGAATGGCTGCTTTCAAGACTGCAGTGCTCTCTCCGAGAAGCACAGTTCTCAGGCTCTGCAGATGCATATGACACAGCAGAATTTTAGGCAGTATAAAAATTATAAAGATCAGTTTCCATTACCGTAATTGCTATATAAATCCTGTCTTTAAGAGGCTTAGAACAGGCCTCTTTAACCTTGGTTTGAGCTGAGGTTTGGTCCAAGTCTGATAAGTTGAACACCAATTCTTTTTCTTTTTTCTTTTTTTTTTTTCCCTTTCCTCTGCAGCATTGTAACTTGGTGGGGCATGGGGTGAGGAGGGAGAAGGGATCCAGCACATCCTCTGCACTCTGTCTCTGACAGGGTGGTGGCTGTAATCAGGACACTATACCTGTCCCCAGCCCACAGCGAGACTGAATGAGGTGTACATTTTGTTACATCTGAAAAGCACCGTTTCTCCCCTTGGAACCTGTGGCTGCCTCTTACACAGCCGTACTCCAGAACAGGTGTGAGACGGCTCGGAGGCAGACGATCCACAGAGTGCAACTGGAAGCACTTGGATAAACCGTCAGATCCTACACTCTTTGGAGGGCTGCAGCAGTAATTCCCATCTTTTATGTCATTTGCACCACCTCAATGAAAGCGAAGGTGGTGACTGCCCTGGTGCTTCCCCTTTGGGTAGCTGAGATACCTAGAGCTGCCTCCAGCTGCCTTCCAGGGCAGAGCACTCAAAGGTGAGAAAGAAGTTGGCAGCACCACATGCAGAGGTTGGTGATACCCTGCTCCATTGCTTAAGCATACCAGACTCTTAGCTGTAGGCCAGAGAGCAGCTTTGACGTGGGTAGCCATTACTCACTCAAAAGAAAGTCTGGCGCAGCATTTTCCATGTCATGGACCTGTTCTGCGGTGGGTGCTTTAACCCCTAGTCAGTAGAGCTGTAGCAATGAATTTATTAATGTATTCTGTTTCCTTTACACAGAGTCTTCCTCAAAGTTCCTTGGATTTACCATGGGGAAAACATGGCAAGAACATGTAGGAGGAGATTACTGCCTGTAAAGAACTGACTGAATGTTCACCTTGAGCCTGACGAGACTGCCCACCATATGGATTGTGTTGGCAGAGGCAGAAGCCTGGGGAATGCAGAGGTGGGGGGTAGTTTTTAGGGCTTTCATTCCATGGTCCCATTGATTATAACGTTATTAAGAGGAAGATGCATGCGACTTTTAAGTTATTTTGTTAACTAAGTGTAAGCAATGGATGTGTCATGCTAACAAACATAATTGCTGGTGTGTCTAATACAGTATGTAAGTGCAGTATAGTGAATTTAAAAGGTTGTGGTAATCTAAGAATGTTAAAAGGGAAATGTGTGCCTGGGGGGTGTGGGGGCTGGGGAGAAAAACGACTTACTTGACATTCACTGTCTTCCTCCCAGCTCCTTTGCTAAAGTAGGAACAGAATCGGAACAAAAAAATGTTTGTTTTACAGCTGTACCAAGTTACGGCGTGGACTCGTGCTCCCCCCCTCCTCTCCCACTTGCATCAAGTACATCCTGTACTTTTGGCAACATGTTGACTGGATATTTAAAAGCTGTGAACTGCTCTGAAAGTTTCACATACTGGGTTATGGGCCATGTGTGTTTGATCAAAATTCAATTACTGCACTGTACCATGCTTGGAAACCTATCATCCCAAGTTATGAAGTATGACGAAATAGGCTAATCTAATTGGTTCAGTATGGGAGCAGTATCAACCAAGCTTGTTATGATAAATAGCTTCCTGTGTTAAAGGTTCTCTAGAGCTTAAGTATCTTGGCTCACCTCCCTCTACAAAATAAGAATAGTGTTCCCTGGGAACAGTTACATCACTGTCCCTCTCCTACATTCACAATTAAAGGTTTGTGGATTTTTTTTTCATCTTGCTGTTCCTTGAATAGATAAACCATGGCCATCTACCCCATTCCCCACTTCCATCTCCTTCCCCTCTCCTCAGGTTAGGTTGTGCCAGCCTTACCGTGAGTCCGCCTGTTCCGTTTCGGGGCTAGGTAAGGCGAGCTTGACCAGGATGCCAAAACCCACCCTGGGCCGGAGGCTGGGGTTGGTGTGCTGCCACGTCAGTACGTGTGACATGTCTGTTTATAAAAAGAATTGAAATATTTGGTGTTTAGTTAAACTTCAAAGCACTTGTCTATGCATCTAATAAAAGAGGTATTGTATAGTGAATTTTGTACCTATAGATGTGCTATTATCTTCTTGAAACTGAAATTTTAGTTCATCGGTAGTTAAATGCAAATCCAGTGTGCAAGTGCTGGATTATGACTGGGGAAGGACTGTGTTCTAAGCCTGGATTTGTAGTCTCTAAATTTGTCGCTAAGTGAGCTGTCTCCCATGAGATGATACTGGCTTCCTGATTTTATCTGGTCCATCTTTGGCAAGAAGTACTTAGCTCGGATTTTGATGTCACAGTAATAGACAGTGTCAAGGGGGGGGGGGGGGGGAACGGAACCAACATGGAAAAGTGGCTCCTCATGGCTGGCGATTCAATTTTTTCCTTTCTTGAGCCACACCCCCACGTGCCTCCTAACTCAGAAATCCCCTTCAGGCAAAATAACGGTGTGATGATCATTTTACAAAGACATAACGTAGGTCCGATATTGCAAGGGCCTTTAACATCATGAAATTTCTCCCAAGAATAAAGTTATTCACTTACTTAAGGGTTGGTAGAATGAGTCCTTATGTAAGTGAGTCTTTGTATTAGCCCCAAGACTGCTTAATACCTGGATTAAGCCTGTATGGTGATTAATGCCTATTTACTATATCTGTTATCCCACTGCATTTTGCTCTTCAGCCTTGATTAAGCCCTTTGCTTTACCATTTAAAATGTCCTGCTTAACCTTCTGCTTACAAACGTACACAGTGCTGAGGTCTGCATTTTTAACTAGAACAAGTTCTACCATAAATAATAGCATTTAATTTTAAAGTGCAACAGCTACAGTCACCACTTGATTAAATGACAAAGAACAGCAATAGCAAACTGGGGAACATGGAGTTTTTCACAACAAATGGCTATGTCCACATTAAAAAAAAACAACAACCAACCTTCCTGCTGCTGATTAGCACTTTCTGTGCAGGTCTTTATTTTACATGTTTATAGAAAATTATTACCAAAAGACCCTAAACAGTGACTCTCTGCGATTTCCCCAAATATCTTTTGAAGGAGATAAACTAGATTAATCTCTCTTTATAAAGTTCCCACAAGAAAGCTCACAGACACAGTAGCTTTACCTTCAAAAATAGAATGTGACTGTAGGCACTTATGCTAATCTCTTTTTTGGCAAATCAGCTTTTTTGTATTGAATCTTGCTTGATTGAATAGCACTGGAGCTGCCAGAGTAAATGCTATTATCAATGTACAGTAATTAAGGAAATAGTCCTTGTCACTCCAACAGTGTCCAGGCAGTGCCTTCTTAATAAAGTTAAACGACAAAGAAATCTCTTCAAGGTGTAGGTACCGGACCGGGGGAGCTCTCGCCAAGGAGCGAAATAATGCAGTGTAGAATTACAGGTGATGCGGGAAAGTATAAATGCCCGCGGAATTCATGCTAAATGCATGTTTGACGCTAAATGTCTAAATAGATGCTCAGCACTAAAACACATAATTGTTTAATTTGTAATGTAATTTCCTGACTCAGGGCAGTTGAGCATCTCCCAGTCTCCACCCTTAAAAAATGTGTGTGAGGGAGAGGAGGGGGGAGACCCTTCCATCATTCAGCAACTTCAAAGATCTTTTCCCCCTTCAGGCAGCAGCCTGCACAAATGATAAACCTTGCTTTAAGATCAGCAGAGCCGGGCTCTGCCAAATCCATTTGGGGAGAGAATTTCAGTAAAAAGGACTTGTCATTCCTTCCCCCGCCCTTCCGTTTCACTTGAAACTTTACAGCCTAGAAGTACTTTGGTGGATCGCAATTGTTCCTGCAGCAGCTGAAGAGCGAGATTCCCCAAGGAGAGAGAGAAAAACCTTTGGCCATCTTCTGTATTATAACCTTATCGCATGCACCAAGAAATGTAAAACGTGGTGAAGTAGGGTAATTCTCAGCTACCAGAAATGGTGCTTAATAAGCAGAGAACCCTGATCTGTGCTGCCCGAGTTTTCTCCGTGCTTCTCAGCTGCAGCCCCGCGTAGAGATCATTGCAGCAAGCTGCTCTGGCCCGAGACATGCTGAGGTCTGCATTTGATAGCAAAGAGGTTTTGTCCAGCGAAGGTACATGCAGAAGGTATGTCGTTTAATGGGCAATAAATAACAAGGGAAGGTATTTCATCAAGTGTGCCGGGAAATACCGCTCACGTAAAAATACACACATTGCAAAAGACTCAGCTTGGGAAGCAGGCGCTCAAAGGGTTGCAAGGGAAAGGGGAGAGTGTAGCGAGGCTGCTGAATTTTGTCCCACTACTTGTAAGATAGGCGCAGAAGGATCCTGGCCCCTACGCTGCTTTTCCCCAGCAGCCTATGTCTTATCTAAACTCCATATAATAATTTTCATATTTCATAAATCTGGCAGTTTTGCTTGGGCAGACGTTAGTGAGGATTTTAACATTCCCTGCAACACTCTATTTTAATGCATTGACATTCTTAAGCCTGGGCATCGTAACCTCTCCATTAAATCTTTGACACAATGAAGTGTCTTCTAAATAAAATAATTCAGAGGGATCGATCCAGTGAACTTCAGGGTGCACCTTTTCAATTATTTTTTAAAGATGGAAATGTTTTGTGCATATTGAGCACTAGATTTGTGTGAGTGGGAGGGAGGGGAGTCATGTCTTGCAAGTGGACCTGAGCTCCACTCCAGCACCAGCTCACAGAAACGCTCGGAGGGGAGCGAGCACGCGAGCCCTTCCCGTGCTTCCAGCATGACTCTGAACTTGGCTTTGCTGGATCTGGGCCTCTTTGCTGTTGTATGTAAAACATTAATGTTCTATATATTGTTCCAAAGAATTTATGAGTTGGGGGTTTTTTTCCACATATCCCTAGCTCGACCTTCAGAACTGTCCGCTCAAATCTGAGCAGAAGTGCTCTGGTCAGAATTTTAAAAAAAAATGATAGCCCAGGCAGCGAGTTTTTTAATTGAGGCATGCCAAATACCAAAGGCAGATGCTTTTTCATTCTGTAGCTCCTGGATACGCGGTCTACTTTTCGGTTTCAAGGACAAAGGAAACACTTATCCAATTAGATGAGGCATGAGATTGTGACATACGGGCTCTTTCCTTAAATAAAAAAAATGTTGGAAAAAGATATTTGACCCTAAGTCAATAAGTGCTATTAAAATAATGAATGCTCCATAAATCCAACACCATACACAGCCCGTGCTGGGAGACGCACTGTTTTTGTCACTGGGAAGGCTGGGACACCGCCCAGGACAAAGCCCCACGCAACTCGTTTGGCCAAATGGCGTCCTGAGGGCCTTACTTTTAGAACGGGGTTTACAGCAGCGTAAGCCAATTAAAGTGTGAGGCAGACTTCTGCTACCTGCTCCCGCTTGACATCTCTATCGAGTCAGCTCGGGTGATATCGGACGCAATCTGGTTGTCAGAACGGCTGAGCTCCCCCCGCACGCCCAGCGAGGACGAGGGGATCTCCTGCTCCTCGCGAGGCTCGTGGGAGCCGATGTCTCGGTGGGAGCGTGGCTGGCCTGAGGTGGCGGTGCTGGCAGGAGGGAACTGAAGGCCTGACGCATGTCGCAGCTGAACATGGAGCACCCCAGAAGCACGCTTGAATTTCTGCACGAGGAGCATCACGTGTCTTTGTCGGAAGCTGGATGTGTCCGGGGTCTGCGGCAGTTCGCTCCCTGTACCAGGGGTGGGGGCAATAGTTAAACTTCAAAATAATCACAGCTCTTGTGTTCCCAGCCTGGGAGCTGCGCTGTGTTTACTTTAGTCTTAACAGTTTACCTGGCAGCTGGAACTGTTGACTGATAATTGCTGTGAGTTGCTGATCCTCCAGAAGAGTGAAGAGCCTCCTCCGGCCTCCGCCTATTGTTTGTACCATTTGCTTTGCTGAAATTACTGAAATTAGCGTTATCAACACTGCGTGAACTTGAGTCTCAGGTGCTGGGAATTAACATTGTCTGTTTAATTACATCAGTTTATAATATGATCTGCTGTCTGTCCTTTTTCACACAGTGTTGCTTGAAGTGATATTGCAGTCTCTCATCGAACTGGGTGCAGGGCTGAGTGATGCTGAAACCAATGGAAGGGACTAGAAAAATCGCTCCTGTTCTCCCAGCCAGGTCCAGCTGCCATTCCGATTTCTCTCCACCTCGGTAGCTGTCTGCAGACCTTTGCAGCATTCACCCTGCCACACACTGTTGCAGAGTCATTAGTTATGTATGCCACCTAACAAAGGCCAAACCGTGGTGTTCTTTGTGACAGTTTGGGATGCCTGGACCTGCAGAGATCCTGATGGAGCAGCAGCGCTCCTTGAACCCTTCCCAGCCCCAGCGCAGATCAGGCTGGAAGCTGCACCTGCACCCCTTGGCAAGGTCCCAGCAAAGGGCAGTCACAGCACAGCCACACCGATGCCAGTCCCCACCAGTGGGAACCCCTTGGAGATGGAGGGAATGGGGGGAGTCTTCATGCAGCTCCTGGAGATGCAGATGAAGCGATGATGCTTCTCATCCTGCCTGCAGGAGCAGAGGTGTGTCAGAGCATGTTACCAGTCTGCTACATCCCAGTGTCCAAAGCCAGACGTGGGGCTGCCATTCCTCCTACCATCCACAGAGCTGGTAGCACCTGAAACGCCACTGAGCCTCCCCAGGGCCCCAGTCCCCCAGACCCCAAAGACCACTGAAACAGGTGCTGCCCGCAGCCACCCTGGGAGCTGAGAGCGATGCTGTGGCTTGACTTTAGGCCCTACTGCCCCGGGCCAGCTCAGCGCTCCTGCCACCAAGCTAAAACCTCATGTAATCACGTTACTATTGCTCCCGTTGCTTTTAAGAGAGCTTGTGCAGAGCTCTCTTATTTCTGCAGTTTGCACACCCATAAAAACCATCTGGAATACAGTGAGGTGAAGAAGAAACACCATGAATTTTCATCATATTGGTATTTCTGGCACAATTTACATCGTGACCATGTCCCTGATGATGAGGAGCAATAAATACCCTCTGCAAAGCTCATATTGTGATGGGTGGGAGAGGAAACAGCAACCTGAAGGGTGTCACATTCTAGAAACCTGACCTGGGAAGAAGGATCCACAATTAACAAGACGGGTAAGGGAGTCTCTTGGTCTTAGCAAAGCCCTTTGATTATCATAAAAAGAAAACGGGTGACAAACAGTTTTAAAGCATCCCATGTATTATCAATGATTTTTCTGTTGATAGCACCCCTTTGAATTCTGCCTATTAGCATTCTGGGCAGAGAGGGAGCAGATCTATAGCTTGGCTCTCAATAAATACGTTGCTACAGTAAACTTCTTTAGCACTTTGCAATTCACATCTGATCTCTGCTGACCTTTTTTTTTCTCTCCTAATTAAACCTTTAGCTTGCAAATGAGCCATTTCCGACATCAAACTGGTATATGGAAAAGGAGAAAACTCTACCTGCAATTTATAGGAGTTGCGGGTGACCTAACTGTCCATCACAACCTTTTCAAATTGGTCTCTTTGAATTAAATTTGACCAATTACTTTCTCCTAGGTGAACAATGATGAGACTACCCTTAAAAGCTGTTTGTGCCAACAGCAGCAAACAAAGCTGGTGACAGAAGGTAATTCCATTTTGTGCACGAAGGCAAAAGATGAAGGCCAACTGCCTCTGGCACCCAAAACATCTGGTTATCTCAACCAGCTGTTTTCCCAGAGTGGTGTTTGTTTGAAGAAACTGGTTTTGAAGGGGTGTGCATGGTGAGTAGCTTTGCTGCTTTTGTGAGCTCTGTTCACGTTCTCACTTGCAGGTAGAGGTGACACAGACTGGCTGTCACACCTGCCCTGGTTTTGGAGCTGGATGACCAACCCAACCTCTTCCAGTTTGCTCATTCCCCATAGCCCTCTGCCACATTGATGTGGCAGCCTTGAAAGTCCATTTCCAGCGAGCCATTGAAGATGAAATATCCCAAACTGTGGCCCAGCCATGCCTCCGCTGGTCTGTCTCATAATGAGGACGTAGAAAGGGAATGAAATATCTGAGATGGGTGTAACAGCATGATGTTGAACTGCTGACCTCAAGAGTTCATATTCCTGGCTGCAGTATCCAGTGCTTTGCATGTCCAGATGAATCTCTCACCCTTCCCTGTAGCCGAATCACAGGAGTTTGGCTGGGGCAGTATCTTGTGGCAGCGGGGAAGGACCCTTGGCTTGACTAGACAGCACGAAGCTGGAGCCGCACCAGCCAGCGGCAACACAAAGGGAGTTAAAACACTCCGGTCCATTAAAAAGTCACGAGTCTCACCTCAAATTCTTTTCAGAAATATATTTTATCTAATTTTCCTTCATCTCCTGGCACCATGGCGTGCCTTTTCAAGCCTTGCTCCTACAGCTGAAATTATCAGAAATTTCTTTTCCTTTAGCAGGAGGCTCCCATCCGTGCAGGGCTGCCAGCGCCACTGTGGCTTTGCAAACATCATCAGGCTGCAAGGTTTCACCCCGCTGTGCTCGCTCTGCCTGCCCACACCGCAGGGGCAGCCAGCATTCCCACCATTCCCACAAATGCCCCTGCAGCTCCCCTTGCGGCACAGGCTCTGCCACTGGGCACCCCAACGCCACATCCCCTGCGGGTGGCACAGGGCTAGCATCGGCTGGGAGGAGAGCTCTCCTTCCCTCACCCTTTGCCTTTTAAAGAATTGCCCTACACTATATTCTCCTCCTTTATATCGAGCAATAACTGAGAAAATTTCAGCCCTTTCCTCTCCTCCCTGTGCTACAGGGAGTGGGAGATGTTGCTAGCTTTCCTGCCCCATGTCCAGGATGACCCTTCCAAAAATCTCACTGGGAAAATGCTTTTCCTCTCCAGGAACATGGGGCATCATGTTAGGTGTGGCCATCCACCTGCACCCACCAGCACTGCCAGCAGTGGCCAAGCAACTGCTCCTCTTCCAACCTTCCTTTGGTAAGAAAACAAAATCTCACCCTAAACACCTCTCAAATGGAGCAGAAGTATTATTTAGAAGTAAGAAACGCTTCCCCAAATCCCAGCTCTGGGGCTGTAAAGGTGGGGGAATCACAGCACAGTGACATAGGCTCCAACTGGGGAAGCATCCCACCTGGAAAAATGCTGGAAAATGGTTTTTCCTTCATCCAGGTGAGTTGTGGGAGAGCCCCAGCGTTGAGTGCTGAGGGAAGAGGGGACCTTTAGGAAGACTTACACCTCAGATCTCTGCATTGTCCCTCCTGTCCTTTTTTAACAAGGAAAATCAACCCATTACCCTGCGTGCAGAAACCAAGGCTGCTTGGTACCCCTGGGGATGGGGCAAGGGGGGTTGGTGGGCTTCCTGCTAAGGTGTCTGTTTCCTAAATAAAAAAAAAAAACAAACACACGACACACTGTGTGCCCCATCGGTGTCACAATGCTATCCAAACTAGCTGGCTACAACAAGGCTTTTACCTTCACATACCAGGTTGACTTCAAGAAGTAGTGCCCACACCTTGCCCCAGCACAGCCACCAATCCCCCACAAGGTTTCAAAAGTTCATCTACTGTCCATGCTGTTTCTCCATCCTCTACAGGCCAGTCCACCCTCCTTCTTGCCTTTCCTTGTCTCACCTACATCCAGAGCACTCACTCCTCTGCTTCCTCCAGAGCTCCTCTTCCCTACCCCTTGGAGCTATTTAACTACTTAGCAGGAACCAGCCACAGCTGCACATTATCCACGTCAGCCAACCCACCGCCCTTGAAGCCAGTCCACAGCTGTATATTATCAATGCTAATTAACCTGCCTTCATTCCTCTAGAATTCCTCTACACGTCAGGGTGTTCCTCAAGCCACAGAGTTCCCCTTTGGGGTCCCCTGGGCATCCCCGGCTGTGCTGAGAGGTGCCCGTGCACCCCAGCCAAGCCCCAGCCTGCCACAGGCTGTGTCCCCGCACAAGTCCTGTCAGCAGCTGCCTCAGTGCAGGAGGTTAAAAGTTATTAACTGAAAATCAATGGAAATAAAAAAAGTCCCATGTGCTGCAGCACACAGCTCGCTCCCCCCTCCCGACAGCCTTCCCCGTGCTGCAGGAAAAGTTGCCGCAGCGCCCGGCCATGGCTGCACAGCGCCCGGCCAGCCCGGATCTCATTAAATATTAAAGCTTTGGAGGCAAAATGGCCAGTGACAAATAGCTGGATGAGGAGCAAACAAACAGCATCATTCCTCACACGGCTGTCCCGGCACCGGGGTTGCCAAGCGCCACCGCGCCGGCACACACCGTACCGTGCGTGGGGATGGCGGCGAGAAAAGTTTGCTGAGCCACCGCCGGCCACGTGAGCAAACTTGGGAGAAGAATATTCCTTTCCTTCCATCAGCTCCTTTCAAGCGGACTGGAAAGAAAGAAAGAAAAGGAAGGAGAAAAAAAAAAAAATCCCTTCCAATATCCAGCAAAAGGACAAAATAATGAGAAAGCGATGAATCACAGTGCTTTTCTGTGCGCCACACAAAGGGCCTTGCTGGCCCCGGGAGCCGCCGGAGCCGTGCGCGTTTGCTGAAATAAAAAGTATCCTTGCAGGGAGTAAGGAAATAAAAATGTGTTGTAAAGCAATTTAATTCTGGCCGACTAGCTGGGTGAAAGCTTTATTTGCTAGAAAAGTGGTCAGAATGTGTAACGTGCATAGGAGAATATTACAGCCCACGAGGGCTGGGGATGCTGGCGCCCGGCGGGAGGGCAGGGGCTGGCTGTCACAGGCACCTGGCACCACCGGGATGCTCGGGGGGTCTCGCTCCAGGCGCCCACGTGGTGCTCAGCGAGATGTCCCAGGCCAGGCTGCGAGCGAGGCATTGATGCCCTTGGGGGGGATGTGCCCCCTCCGGGCTGGGTGTCCCTGCACCCCACTGCCTTTATGCCATAACTTATCATTTTCCCCAAATCACAGCCAACTCCATTTTACCTAAATATTTACTAATATTGAATTACTAATATTTAATATTAAGTGAAGAAGAGGCAGAAGCGGTGGCCTGGGCACAGGCTGGGCTCGCCACGGGGACAACAGCAGCACATCCTGGTGGCTTTTATGTGAGGAAAAATTGCAAAACAAAATATATATTCCCATATGTGCAGGAGTATGTGGCCTGAGGGACCCCCCACCTTTCCCATGGTCGGGGGCTCCCTGAGCATCGCTGTGTTTCCACTAACCAGAGCCATTACCTCACGAGGAGCAAAGAAGGAAGAGAACAGAGGTGCTGGAAATTAAATCAAAATTAATATTGTATTAAAATTGACAGTTAAGAAGAGTCCATCCAGGGTTTTGGCCACCAGTGGGAATGGCCTGACACTATTTCTACCAGCACGGAGGGCTGCAGCGGGACGGTGAGGGGAAGGGATGCCATCGCCCACTGTCCCCTCCCAAAATATAGAACTGATGGCTTCCCTGCAGCCAGAGCAGCTGCACCCCCCAGCGCCCCTCCAGCCCAGCCCTGCCGCCTCAGGACGTATTAAAATGAGTTATGTAGGTCACCGTGTAAAAACAAACACAAACAGCGTGTAGATGCATGCAAATAACAAAAGCAGAACTTGAGGAAAATTTATATTGCAGCCAGAAGACTAAAGAGGGAACACAGAAAATGTCAGCTGCCTTATAATGCCACCCCAAAGGACCCCGGGGGGAGTCTGGTGGGCCTCGTTAGTGCCTCCGAGTGCCTCCAGATCCTCCCATACACAAGCAAAATTAGTTACTGGGATCTTTCTTCTGGCAAAGTAATCGGGAGGGGTCTGCTCCACCCAGGAGGAGTGATGCTCTGGGTTAAAAACCAGCTTTTTGTGAGCTGTGCTTTCCAAGCAGAGGTCTGGCTGGTTCAGCAGCCCCATCCCGTGCCCAGGTGAACTCCAACCACTAGAAATCCCCTGGCCTGGGGGTTTCTGGCAGCCCCACCATGGCTGTGCCCAGGTCAGCTCCCGGACGGTGGAGCAGCCCCCAAGCCAAACCCTCCCCAGCCCAAGAGCCCACCTGTCACAGGTACAAGGGCTTTACAGGCAGCCCAAGGGTCATCCCTGTCCCCTGATTTTCGGAGGGCCTGGGCGGTGCACGGCGAGGCCAGCCGTGGCCCTGGTGCCTCCAGCTGCGGCTGGAGAGCGGAGCTGGCCCCATGCCTGGCTCCCACTGCAGACACACCAAATGCTGCGTGTCCTTCATCTGGCACATTTGAGCTGTAATTGCAACAGCCTGAACCACCACACGGTTTTATGTGCTGATATTTCATGACATTTTATGTACATAATCTGCATATGTTATTTTTAGCAAACTTTCTCCCTGGGACAGCCTCATGTGTGCCACATCTTGTTTCCATGAGCATGTGCTGCAGTTGGGAGCAGTTTGATTTTTTTTTTTCTTTTCTTTTTCTTTTTCTTTTTTTTTTTTCTTTTCGCCCTGTCAAGACCAGGTTTTGAATTGCAGCAGCAGCACACACAACACAATATTTTTCTTTCTTTTCACAAGACTGCTTTGGAAAAAAACCCAAAAAGCAAAGGTGAGCAAGGCAGCCCAGCTCCCGTTTCCAGGCATTTCCTTGCTTGGGATGCTCTGGGGTGAGTTGCTATCACCCCAAAAAGAAATAGCACCCTTCTTGGATGGAAATAGGATCGTTCTTGGTGGAAATAGCATTACTCTTGGTGGAAATAGCATCACTCTTGGTGGTAACAGCATCATTCTTGGTGAAAATAGCATCGTTCTTGGCTATTTTGGGAGAAGACAATTCTTTGGTCATTGCTGAAAATTGTTTGCTGTGGCTCGCAGGGCTGCTGGCACGTGTGTGGCAGCAGCAAGTGTTGCGCTGTCGGGTGTTTTTAAGGAACTGCAGCTCCAAGCTGTGTGCGTGCATGTGTGGGAGATGCAGCTCTCGCCTGGAGACTCTCGATCCCTTGGCAGGGAAAATCCCAAACTTTGAAGTTTAGGCCTGCCTTAAATGTTTGGTGGAGAAAATGTTCCCTCAGAAAATCGTGTTTTGTCAAATTCAAAGCATTTGTGGAAACTTACTGGTTAAAACAGGGATGCTGGCATTGGGAGGACACCTTCCCAATGCAGGGGGGTTGCTGGTCTGTGCAGGGAGGAGGTGGTCCATGTGAGGGGGATGGGGTCCATGCAGGGATGCAATCTATGCTTGGAGGAAGTGGTCCATGCCGGGAGGAGGCGGTGCATGTAGGGAGGAGGTGGTCCATACCGGGAGGAGGCAGTCCGTGTGGGGAGGAGGCGGCCCATGCAGGGAAGAAAGGTCCACATGAATTGGAAGGGTCCATGCAGGGCAGCAGCTCTGCAGTGGAGCACAGCCATGCCCATGCCCATCGCGCTGCTGATGCAGTGACAGCCTTTCCACCTGAGGAGCACCACCTGGAGACAGTCCCTGAAGGCACCAGCAATGTCCCACGGGCTCCTCCAGCCCCTGCAGCCACAGGCAGAGCTTGGCCAAGGCCATCACTTTTAGAAAGCGGAAGGCTGCTACATAAAACTGGCTTTTAGTTCAGAGGCTTTTGGGGAGCCACAGCTGACCAGGACCTCAGGGTTTCCATGGGTGCTGCCCTTCGGCAGCTCGTGGGCTTCACTGGTGGGAGGCTGAGGTCTCTGCTCTGCTGCGTGGCCAGAAACTCCCTTCTGCTGCACAACTGCTCGCCCCCGCCCGGGCTGCCTGTCCCATCAGACAGGGAGAGTTTGTAAAACACAGGAGAAGGATTTGTTTAACTCCTGGTGTCCCTGAGGGCCCTGAGGCCGGTGCCCCGGGCCGGGAGGAGCAAGGGGATGGCGATGCTGGGCACCCAGCCCTGCTCCTCCGCTCCCACACATGCCAACATCCCCGACCAGGACCCCCGGGCCCGAGGTGCAAGGGGGACACGCGATAGCGCAGTGTCCCCACGGCACCCGCCGCAAGCAGGCACCGGGCAGCAGCGAGAGCGCTTCTGCAGGAGATCTCTGGGTCCCTGGTTAAAAACTCTTCCCGAGCGCTTTGGAGCAATGAAACCTTGTTTTTCCGAGTCCTTGTGGTGTACTAATGAAGAAATAAAATAAACATTTGGTAACAAATCCAGCATATGGTTATTGTTTGCTGCAAGGACAGGGGAAAACATTACTGCATAACGTGGCGAAAGGCTGCAGCTGCAATATCGCATTACAGTGCCGCGCTTTATTTAATAAAGACTCGTCCTGCCAGCCTTAACGAAATTTTTCCTTCCTCTCCCATCCCCGAGAGGTGGTTTCTGTGCCTTCTGCCACGATGGCCGCGGCAGGGTTGCATGTGCCCTTCGTTAGCCGAGGAATCTGCTTTCAATTCCGGCCCCTCAGACTGTATTTTCACAGCGACTCATTAGTCACCAAACGCTGACAAGCCGCTGTAAGTGTGCCATCTCCCTCATTGTTTATATGCAAGTGCAGCGACGAAAATGATTTATTTAGGTTTTAATTAAAATTTGTGGATAGACCAATGATTTTTAGCAGTGCCGTTTCTAATTTGTGGTTGCAGGGGGGAAAAAAAAATTAAAAAAATCAATAACCTTATACCATTTATATTTTTAGAGTTACCTCGGGCAGTTCCAACCTGCTGCCCACCACGCAGGGCAGCTCCCAGCCCACGCACAGCCCACCCAGGGGCTGTTTCAGAGCCGGCAGAGATGTAACACCATTGGTTCTCACATCAAGGCACATGCTTGGAATTACTCGAGCAGGTAAATCGATGCCCCCGGAGTTTCGTACCACCAGACTGAGCCCTGAGCAGACACCGAACTGCAGCGGTTTAAGGGTATGTATTTAATAGCATGCGCAGTGTCACAGCAGTGCCCGGGAGGAAGATGGGCAACATGGGGAGGTGGCTGAGCCCTGCAGTCCTCACACGCTGGACCAGTGGCTTGTTGTCTGAAAGCAGAAGTTACGACTTAAAAACACTTTGAAAGGTGTGGGTCACCCTCTCCAAAATAATGCGGGGTGCCTGGGCGCCTTTCCCAGTGCCAGCATCCTTCACCCCACGGTGCCCGGCCGCTGGAGCGCGCTGCGCCACACAGCCCACAGCAGTGGTCACTTATCTTGCTGGTAACTTTTTTATGACTCCAAAAGAACATCCGGGAGCGGAAGGACGAGGCAGTTGTGGTGGGCGAGTTGGCAAAGCTTTGGGGGTGTTGCTGCCCGCCCCTGCTGTGCAGGACCCCTCGGGTCACCGCCGCAGGTGAAGGGCAATGCTCTTGCTAGACAGAGATTTTCTTGCTGCTCATGACATCAAGATGCACTTTTAGAAGGTGCCAATAAAGCATTAAGAAACTAAACCCCTGCCCCCCCTGCCCTGAATTATGAACGTTAGTAGCCTTTCTTGGCTTAATATCATGGTTCAGAGAAATCCCTGCTGTACCTGATGTAAATATGTATTAATTAAAGCACTTTGGGCATGCAGAGTATTGACCTAATGGGCCATAATGGCTCTTCTTCAGCAATTACAATCTATCATACAACTACCTATTTCAGGAGGTATTTTTTTCGGAGACATGTTATTGACCTGAGGGCACTGGGCAGCTTCCTCCCCTCGCACAGACCCTTCCTGCCCCGGGGCTCGCATCCTTCCTGGGGAAGTTGTTAGAGGGGGAGGCCCTAAATCCCTTAATTTTAATAAAGATGATGTATTTCATCCTGCCCCCTCCCCGTGTACCTCCTCTCCCACTCCCTATCACTGAGGGCATTTTTGAGCCTTCTCACCCCCACCCCCCGCAGACCCCGGGAAACGCTCAGAGCAAAATATTTATATATAAAAGAAAAACTTTGTGCTCTCCAGTGGTGGAAACCCTTCTCAAATAAAGCATTCGCCTCCTGAGACTTACACCTTCTAATTTAATTTTCCTTTAAATCAAACAGTGTATTAATCCCCAATAGAAAACACGTTCCAGTTGCACAAACAATATTTAAATGGTATAATAGGGACATCTTTTATAAATTCTTCTAACAAATCCTGAAAAAAACCGAATGTGTGGGCTATAATTAATAGAAATGCCAAGTGCCAGCTAACCAGGAAAACTCCAGCATCATAAATCCGCCCTGAGCTTTCTTACACATGCTGATGGATGGGGACTTGCAGCTTAAATATTTAACAATCAATAATTCAAATACCTATCCTACCCTATTAAATTTGTCACATTTATTTATAAATGCAACATCCAGCTGAAGTTTCTCTAGAAGTTGTGTGTCTTCCTCCCAGTAACAAAAATGCAGCATTTTGGAAGAAAAGCATTTCTTTCGCTTTGGAAGGGAAAAAAAGGTGCTGGGTTATGAAATTTCTGTGGGGAAATAATGAACAACGGGGGGTGGGTGTGTGTGTGGAATTAAACCCCATATACCAAAATAGTTGGCTGCGTCTCCTTCACCCTAATAGGTTTGGATAATGTAATGTGCAGGCAGGTGTTAAGTCGTATGAATCACATTTATAGGAACATTTTCCAATTTCTTCGCTGCCCAAGGCAGGGAGCTGCCGTTCATCCTCCGCAGATGAATATTTCTGTGGCACAGGGTGGGCTGCGGCCCCTGCCTGCACATCGCCTCCTGTCCTGAGCAAATGGTGCAAAAAAAACCCACAAGAACCCAGGGAAAGGAGTAGGTTTGGGTCTGACCTGAGCCACAGCCCTGCAGGAGGGAAGAGTGGGACAGAAATAAATACATGCTGGTCCAGTGCTGGCATGTGAGAGGCCATTCACCAGCCAATTGTAATAATAACAATAATATTAAAAAAATTAGATCTTGCCAGTTTGCAGCACCAGCAGCCTGACTCCATATCTCAAAGGTTTTTGGGAAGCGATTGCCTGGTTTATCAGGTGGCCCCTCTCCTCTCCAACAGCCTCAATAAAAATAACAACAGCAGAGGAAAGCTCGGCTCCCCTTCTGTCCGCCTGGAGGAACGGGAGGTGGCTCAGAGCATCCCCTCTGCCGCTGGACACCTGGCCGGGCCTTTGCCCCTGAGCATCATTTATTTTAAAGGAGCACCAAAACTGACCCAAAGGGTCACAGAACTTCTGGATCCAAATTTCTGGGAGAATTTAAAGAAATCGTGGAGTGGCCTGTGGGTAAGGGAGGGCGCCAGCTGTGGCCCGTGTCCCTGCCGGAGTGTGCCTGCGGGCCTGAGCACAAGTTACGGTGGCATAAATCTTCATCACAAATTTATTGCCATAATTTATCAGCTCATGTTGCTGAATGGCCAAGCAGTTAATTTTAAAATGAAGTGGTGCTATTTTCATTTATACCCTTGTGCTAACTACCTATCAAAACATGCGGAGGCAATTAATACCATGTTGCTGAAGTACTGAACCAATAAATATTTCCAGCCTTGGCTTGTCTTCAGCAGATAAAGGACATTGGATGAACCCGCCACCTTGGTGATACCCCCTGAGTCCTTTCTGGTGGCATCACCAGGAACATTTACATTTAAGGAAGAGACTAGGTAGCCAGATCTGCCAGTAGCAGGAATTTAAAAGGCTGATGTTTCATGACATGTGAGTAATCGTGTCAGGATACCTGTGCAATAAGAATAAGCTTGAGAGGGGATTGAAAGGTTCTGAAGATTATGTATCAGCAATACAAAAGCCATTTGGCACAATCTGCACTTGGGGAAAGAAAGGTGAAAACACCCAATGTGTAGAAATTCAGTATAAATACTTTGTCACCACCGCACTCGCTGCAACTTCATCACCCTCCACGCCATGGAGCATCCTTTAGAGGGAAAAAAGGGCTCGCATGCGGACTCTGGTATTTATGGCCAGGTTGGGGTTTTCAGCCCATATTTCTTCCACTGATGAAAAATCCAATGGTGATAAATGACACCTCACTAAAAAAGGGAAGGCTGGGGCGGCAGGCTTCTCACCCATGCACAGCAGCAGGCTCTGCCCCATACAAATCTCCCTGTAAGCATGTCCTGCCGCTTCTCCCTCCAAGGCAGAGCAGCAAAGTGCCTGCGTTTCTCTGCCTAAACACCGCCCTGCACTTCTTCCACCCAAAGTTTTTAATTTTCTGTTAGTGGGCTATTGCATATTCTTATTGCGTCGCCAGCCAAGCTGACGCATTTTGATAGCGATAAATAATAAATGGGATTTATTTCCTTAGGTGCTGATGGAGACCTTTTCTTTCACAGGCAGAAAGAGCAAGCGAGAAAGAAAGAGTGAAAGAAAAGGTGCAAAAAAAAGAAGTGAGAAAAGGGGAGCTGGTGCCCAGGCCCTGTGGGGGGCAGGGGCCGGCCACCCCCCTGGGTCCCCTCCTGGTGCCGCCACCGAAACCCAGGGCAGCCTCAGCCAACACCCTCAATAATAAAGGGTATCAATAAATAATAGTGAATGATTTTTGTAGGGGGGAGGGGATGGATGAGAGTGCAGGGCCAGGGGCCGAGGGTGAGGAAGGGGCAGAGTTAAGGAGCTGGCAGAGGGCGCGGCACCAGCTGCATTGGCTGCAGATGGGGTGACGGGGAGAAACCTTCCTTGTGTGGTGTAATTGCACTTTTTTTTTTTCTTTTTTTTTTTTTAAGCATATTCTAATTCTTCTGTGTGTACTGGTGCAGCCATGCTCATGGGCAGGTGCCTGTCCCTCCCTCCCATCCCTGCCCCCCCCCGCTCATGGCCCCTGCTTGCAGCAAGCCCCCAGCTCCCACTGCCCTGCAGGGCAGGCTGGCCCACACCCGGGCTCGCTTCCAAGCTGAAGGGACACCACCACCGTTTCGGCTCATTCTTGCAGCCTTGAGATGAGTTTTCTGCTCAAATGTGGGAGTGAGTGCAGGCTCACACCTCCCCCCCCTCCATCCTTCTCCCTCCCTCCTCCCAGGGTGCAGGGCTAGTGAGCCCCTGCTCGGGGCACTGTGGGTTTCTGGAAGTACAGAATTGGCTTTTCCTTACCGTCTAGTCCCCTTCAACAGAAAAATTGCCGAACTGAATGGGCTCTGACCTGCCGCCAGCCACCACACCATGCAGCGGTGCCAGCGGGTGTCGCATCCGAAGCAACGACTGGGACGTGGCAAGGGGCACAGCTGGGGCCCCCCGGACGGTGACATTAGAGCGGCGCCCAGCCCAAAGCTCCCTCCTGGCCTTGTAGCCAAACCCAAAACTACATGGAGGTGTGAGAAAGGAAATAGCAGTGGTTTATGAGTGTCAGGCAACCCCTTGTTAGAAAACACTCATTTCCCCCCAAATAAAATGGAAGAGCTGGTGCTGCCCTGGGAAGCGCTGGGCGCTGCGATGGTCCCGTTCTCCAATCCCCCACGGCCATGCAGCAGAGTGGCACCGGCCCTCGCCTCTCATCGGCCTCAGTGCTGGCTTTGAAGTAGAAAACAGGCAGAATGGCTTAAATGCAAAAAATTCCTTTCTGCAAATATCAATTTCCGCACGTATCTTTTAAGAAAAAGGTGTTGCAGAGTGAAAGACTTTGAAGAAAACTTTAAAGGTTGCAAAGAAACCTGTTTTTTCTGGTCCCACACCTACAGAAGCCTGGCAGAGCAGCGCAGCATGGCTGGGCAGCAAGGCCAGCGGCAACAGCGACAGCCAAAACGTGACTGACATCTGGTACCGGGGCTCTTGGGAAACGGGGTAATATTTTTAAAGTTTAGCTACATTTAAAGATATATTGCAGCATTTGAAGAATTAATTAATCTCCTCGGACTTTACTAGATGTGCTTCGTGTCCTTACTTTGGATGATTTAACCTGCAAGAGGTTCGCTGAAGATTAATCTGTTATCGTGCGAGGAACGGTTTTGTGCCGACAGGACAGTGACAGCACGGGGAAGCACAGCCGATGTGATGCCAGCGGCTCGATTTAACCAAATAGCCCCGTGATTTGGGAGGAAGCTGCTGCTGGGGAACGGCCAGACCTTCCCAGGTCAGAGGGCTGGCACCGGTGCCGCGCACCCGGAGAGGTCAATGCCGTGACCAGCGCTGATGCCCGCGGTCCTACAGCTGCTCACCGCACCCCCGTCCCCCGTCCCCAGCTGAAAGTAAATAACAACACAGCCTGTTAGCATTAGCAATTTTTTATTTTCCTTTTTTGTTGCATAGGAAATGCAGTACTTGCTTCCAGTAATTGTATTGTAATGTGAGAAGGTGGTAGCACTAATGGTTGAATACAAGAGTTAAACTAATCCACACCAGCTCAAAAAACCTGCGGAGACTTAGTTGAATAAGAATGGATGCCCACAGTGATTCTCAACCAATTACAATTTTTTTCACAGAACACAGTAAAACTAAAATGGTAACTATGAGAGTCAATACAAGTATACTAGAGGCACGAGGGGCCTGACTCATAAAAAAAAATGAACACGACATGGTATTAACACGGGTGTCAAGTGAATTTGCAGCAGATCTTTCACACGGCCGGTGGAAATTTTAGCGCCCTGAATTTCAAATTGACGCTGAGGGACTTGGCTGGGCCAGTCTCAGGCAGTGGGGCAGGGCTAGGTCAGAGCTCGGCTGCGCGGAGAAACCGCACAGCCAGCCAAAATGGAGATTTCTCCTTGATTGTATTTCCAAAGCAAAGAATTTCACAGACCTTTCCCCAAGGCAGCAGTCGCAGCCGGGCGCAGGGCGCCGGCAACAAGAACAAGCAGCGGCGGCGGATGCCAAGCCGGGCACTCTCTTCCTACCATGCTCCGTCTAGAAACTCATCTTCTTTTTGTCTTCCACGCCCCCCCCCCCCCCCCCCATATTAATTTGTGGATGCAGATAAAAGGGGGGGATTTCACCCAACACAATTGTTTTTGTTCATGCTTGAGCATAGAAGATTAACTAAGTGGAAAATAGTCTTCCCTAAAAAAAAAAGCATACAAAGTACAAAAAGTTCACGTTGTGTACGAGTGTTTGCCTTTGCAAAGGTTTTCTCTAGAGCTCAGAGGTAGCGATCTAGCGTGGTTTTTTTCTGGTACGGACAAGATTCTCTTTTGTAATCGAGCAGCCTCGTACCACCATGTTACAAACCCCTGGCATCGGCCAAAGTGCGGCACGGAGTCCGGCCTCTCCCCTGTCTCCCCCTTTTCTCCTGCCAGCCTGCGCGTCTGGGGTGTCGGAGCATGGTCCTGCACTGCCTCGCCTGCTCCGTGGCCCCTTCCCATCGACTCCTGTTCTCCGGTGGGGTTAGGGGAGGCGGAGAGGGGAAGGGGAGGGAGAGGAAAGCCAGCAGGCGCGCGTGCTGAGGAAAGCGGGGCTCGCCAAAGCGTGCGCTTGGAAAGAAAGCCATCCTCAATTTGGACGAGAAAAGCCCACCAGCCTCCCGTGTTAATAGCAAAGGAGCTTTTATGAATCGGGCCCAAAGTTTGTACAGAGTTTGTCTGAAGAAAAATATTGCAACTGTGCATGAAACTAAACAACCACATGAGGTTTTTTTTTTCTTTTTTTCTTTTTTTTTTTTTTTAAAGGGATTTTCTTTCTATATGAGGAAGTCTGGTGTGAAGAAGGGTCAAGCATGGGTACCTGGTTAACCGCTGCCCATTAAGAAATCTCTCGCAATGTGAGCTCAATCTCATTTGTGGGTTTAAAGGACTGTCCCTTAAATTTGAACTTTATGCATCTGTTCTTCAGAGCAAGCTCTCTGAATTCTTAGGGTAGCTTTTTGAGACGAAAATCTTACCAGGCACGGATTTCTGGTCTCAAACACCATGTCCTGCCCTCTAGGAAAAAGAAAAGAAAAAAAAAAAAAAAGGAAAAAAAAAAGAAAAAAAAGAAAAAAAACCCAAAACACAAGTAATACTGAATTTAAGTAAATGTATACCTCCAAAATACTGAAAACACCCCAAATCAAGAAAAGACAGAATTTGCGTTCTCAGTGAAATATCTTTAAACCTATCTGACAAGAACCAAGTCAGAAAAAAAGACTAACATAACTTTGAGTAATATTCATACAGCTACTAAGCATTATGGAATAGCATGCATTAATATTGTACGGTTATTTTACATCACCTATATCAGAAGGTTCTGACAGACAGCGAAGGCTACCGGTGTAGAAAAATCTTACTTCAGAAGAGCAATATAATACAGATTTCACAGGCACTACATTTTAATATATCAGGTATTATGCTGGTTTTCTTATAATTCTTTCTGTCCTAAAGCTGGCATTATAACAATGACCGAAAAGGCAAGGATCGAAGTAAACGGAAAGTAGATACCAAAGTTGATATATTCTTTTCTTTTTTTTTTTTTTCAGATAGATTAGTGCATAGTTTTCATGCAGATAAACACTGCTATGCATTTACATTGTTGGAAAGCAGAGTGAATTGAGCCCAAGTTGTCACATTTTTGTAAATCATTTTGCCAGCCTGTAATAGCACCATGTAATGGATTTGCATTAAACATTAAATTGATTTCAGAATTGGTGACACAGTATTCACTACAGTTAAGTGCTATGGAATAGCTTCAATGTTACCTGCTATATATCAAAGCAATTTTCATCCCACTGCTTTTTTATTGGAAAAAATAAAAGGAAAATGTACTCGATACTAATTAGACTATTGCGCAGCCTTGGACTTGATGATGGCATAGCTGGGTTTACTGTCAAACAGTAATACATGCATTGACTTCAAGACAAAATTGGCATTGTAAGCTTGATTTAATGAAAATCCTGCCTAGCAGGCAGTGTTAACTTCACAAGACCTGCCTCTGACAGACCTCATGAGGTTTATTTTGTTATTTATTTATTGTTTAGGTGCCATTGAAGCTCTCCTTACATTGTCATGCCGGTTATGGTTTTAATTTTGTTTGATGGAGGCCTTCTACCAAAAAAAAAAAAAAGATATTTCCAGAGACACAATGCAAAGTACAATATTAACTGACATTCTTAAAAAAAAAAAAAAAATTCACCACAAGGAAAAAAAAACTGTTTTAGGCTATGTATCTGGGTTTTTTTGTATTTTTGTACAGTAAATATTTTATAACACTGTTACTACAAAGCTGCAAATATACGGAACAAAGAGAACTAGAGAAAGAAAAAAAAAATGTTAGAGGGATTTTGCATATTCCTGTGGGCTGACTGAATACTGTGGAGTTGAGAAAACTTGGTGTTTCTTTTCCCCTTCGACCTTAAGGGGAGGGGGAACAAGCAACAGAGACAAAGTGTACCATGGCTGCCTAAACTTGAAGCCCGAAAGTTTTTATTATAAAGGAAGAAGAATAAATAATAATGGCATTGCTGGGGTGTGCGGCATGATGAAAGCAAGTGCCCTTGCTTGAAAAAAAAGAGGAAAAAAGAAAGGAATTAACTTGAGAAAAAGTCAATTCGCGCTAAGCCATTTCTAGGGCTTTAAATTTGGATGGGTGGGGGGGTGGATACAGGTCAGAGTATTTGTGCGTCTGACGCTTTCCGGAGAGAAGGAGACGGGAGAAAAAAGTTGTTCGCGTGACTCAAAAAGCACGACCAGAGCGACGCGGAGGGGAGCGGGGACGTAACGGGCCGCGGAGCCAGGGGCTGCGGCTGCTGGCCCGACTGCTGCCCGCTCCTGCCCGCTGCCTGCACACCCCCGGCGGGACCCTCCTGCTCGGCCCCCGCTCCTGCTTGCCTCGGAGGACTAAAACACTGTTTGTTCTCTACACCTGCACAGAACGGAACTGCTGTGTTTTCTGCGTGAGAGTAAGGTGAACGAAAATTTAATTTAGTGTGTAATACTTTACAACCCCTGTTGGTTAACACCCTTGACCGCCTACCTAATGTTTTAAAGCCTTTAAAACATTTTTTTTTCTCGCAATTCTGCTCAGAGTTCCCTAACTTTAGCGTCATCAAACTTAATATGACAAAATACCTTCAAAAATACAGCATACCTGTAATGTCCATTTACAATGGTTCTTCAGTAGCCTATACTTCTCAAGCATAGGAATATGCTATACCATTGAGAGAAGAAAAATAACTGTATTTAAATACATACAAAAAGGAAACAGGAAAGTTTTTAACTTAAATCCAGTTCCCAAAGGAAAAAAAAAAAAAAAAAAAAGCAATTCTATGAACGCTGCCTTTATAACGAACAATCAGAAATTCCACTAAGCTAATTTGACAGAAATTTTTCCTCATTTAAACAACATTACAAAAGTCCTGCATTATAAAATAGGGTAGAATAAATCAGTGTAATCAATAAAACTATACAACATACAAATTACATATCTTCTGAGTGGGCAGTTTAATTCTCTCTCTTTGCAGCCATGACTACAACATGCTCACTAAAAACAACTAACTGCCCAAACTATTGCTTAGTTTGTTTTGTTTAAAAAAGGGTGCAATTTTATTGTATATACAACCAATTTACTGGTAATACCTTGTCTCATAGCAAGGTTCTGACAAAATGTTTGTCTAGGCTTTTTTCCCTTCACTGTGAAGCACTGAAAGCTGCTATTTTTTTTTTAGTGCACATATGTCTTAATAAAGTAATGCCCAGCTAAGTGCTATAGGGAAGGCAAAGGATGCTGGCTAGAGGATGTGATACCATATACTAACAATCACACAATACAATAGAGCAAAATGACTACTCAACCACTTATCAGACACATATGAAAATCCAAAACATTTTATTTTTTCCTTAAATAGAGAATAACCAGTAAACAATTTTCAGAACTTGGAAGTTTAAAAACGTGCATATAAAAATGGGCATTATATACTTTTATTGAATGTGGATTGATTGCAGTCTGCTAATAAAAATGGGTGTGGGATCTGAAGAAAAAGGAAGTTTTTTTTTTTAAGGCTTGCTTGTGAAAGGAACAGTTGTAAAACAAAAATTGCTTGAAGCAGGGTTCAGCTTAGTGCTTCACAGTTTGACTGCTTCTCTAAGAAGAGCCCTTCCTGCATGTGCATTCAAAATCACAAAAGTACAAAGACAAACACCTAAAACACACTGCGTCAAGTGCAGCACCAACTTTGGTCAAATAAAAAAAAATTAAAAGAAAAATTAATAATTGCTAAGCTTTTCTACATGATATAAGCAGGTATTGCATATTTTCATATATCTGGGAGAAAACAAAACAAAAAGGAAGACTCCAAATAAAATGTAAAATGCAGCAACATCCAAAAATACTGATAATCTAGCATCTACAGATCTCAGAATAGCACTGCCACTGACCATACAGGACAATAAACACTACTCCTATCTGCGGAACAACTAACATCCTATTTAATTCTAGATGTTGAAACTGACAATGGCTGACATAAAAGTCACATTTACAAAAAGTGTCTCCAAATGCTTGACTAGGGAAAAACCCCTTTCAATATAGGAACATGTGCAACAATTCCACAAATAATCGCTATCCAGGGCAAGGCACATTGATATGGAATTTTTTTTTTGTTTCGTGCAAATTAAGAAAACAAAACAAAACATTGTTTCAGGGAAAAGATGAGGAGCAAAGTGTCTTCCCAAGAATTTCAGTTACTTGATTGTATAGGACAGTAGTAGAAACCCTTCTGAAGGGTCGAACAAACATAGTTTAAAGGCAAGTGCCTGGAATAGGGATTACAATATTGTGTCTTAATGCACTCTACTTTACCCTACATTAACTATATAAAAATTAGTTACTAACACTAGAACATGCAGAGACTTTCTCTGATTAGCTGGACTCGCCAACCAGAACGTATATATATGTATAGTATAGGAAACCTTCTTAAAGTTGCATGTGAAGCAAAGGGGTGCTCCGCTGTCTGATAGAAAAAATCACTTGCACTCTTTTTTTTTTCTTTTTTTTTTCCTTTTTTTTGTACATAAGATACAGGACGTTTGGGGTCCAAACTTTTTTTGTTTTTGTTTTTTGTTTTTTTTGTTTTTTTTTTTTTTGTTTTTTTTTTCTTTTTTTCTTCTTCAGCAAGTGCCCTTGCTTTGAACTGGCATAAGTTGTAAGATCAGCATCATTCGTTTCTGTAATGTTTTCTTCGCAGTCCAGAAAAATGTACCAGTTCAGGGACACAAAGGTGTTTTACTTTCTGGACTGTTCTCTCTTTATTCCCAAGGTGTTTGAGAACTGATAAACCCTATATTGCCGGAAACACGTAAAATTTGTCAGAATTGGCATAATCCATTATAGTGACTTTTAGCTTATAAAATTAACAGATATTATGATTTCATTTTAGTTATGTGCTTTGATAACAGAAAATGATTAATTAGCATTTAATGTAGTTAACATATTGTGGTAAAAGCACCATTAGATTTGTTTTTTTTTTTTTTTAATTTTCCTTCAGTTTTAAAGGGATACAAGTTCAACAATAAAAAACATAAAAAGCAAAAATAGCTCCCCTTTTTCTTGCAAGGCTGTTTTTTACCCCAATAATTTAGAGTCCTGGGGTGGAAGGACTTGGAAAACAAAAATAGAATTTTCAACAATCTCTATCTTACAAAGATATTTAGCTATCCAATGAAATTGCACTTTACTCAATTCAAAATTAGATTGTTTTGATTGATTCCTGTCAGTTTCTGTCAAAACAGACCAACTTCCCCATTTCTGCGTGAATTTTTGTGTAATTGTTGAAAATTGTTGAAAAATGTTTTTTTTTAAATGTAAGTGCAGCATTTCAAACTTTTTTTCTTTTTTTTCTTTTTTTTTTAGTGAATAGTAGTAGTTCGATGTTTTAGATCGCTCTGCAATTGAGTGGAAAAAAATTGTTGACAATGCTCTTATGGTTCATGTTACGTATCTAAGTGCCGACTGTAAAAAAAAAAAAAAAAAAAACTCAACAAAAAAAAACCTGCAATTTTTTTTCCGATATGTTACAGAAAAACATGCTCTATGTCTGTCCGGTAAGTTATATATTGCAGAATTCCGCTACTACAAAAGTTATAGTTTAAGTGTGTTTCATGATTTCTCAAGAAGTCTCACACCTGTATGGGAAAAATCGATGAGGATACTGTAAAACAGTTAGGCTCCATACGGAAAGTGTGTTACAACAGCGAGTTGGTAAGCAGCAGCAGAGGCTAGTTCTACTCAGTGTCACCTAACGCTTACACTACCAATGAAACACTTCAAAAGTTATGAAGCCCAACCATTTCCAGCACCATATGAGAAATTACAACAGTCCTAAGTTGTCTAAAAAAAAAAAAAAAAATAAAATCTTGAAAAAGTTACGGCCTTTGCCATTCAACCATAACGTTTGCCATTTCCATGTACTAGTTTGCTGTCGGTGTCTGCTCGCCTCCCCTTCCGCCGATGTGAAGTCGCTGCGCTGCGTTGCTGCTGCTTCCGTGTTACAGAGGTGGGAAGGGGTCTGGTGGTCTGTCCGGTGGGTGGTGGGAAGCGGAGACTTTTATCCCAGGTACCAGGACTGCAAAAGAGAGAGGAGAAGCATCAGCCCCGCTGCCCACTTTCACTGCTTCCCGAAGGGCTCCGGGCATTGCCGCCAGCCTCCACCGCCAAGAGGGGGGCTAATTGAGACTGTGACGAATTGACCTAATTACAAAGCTTAATTAAAAATACTGTACAAATCAATATATTTTTTTTTTCATCGACAGTCGCTGGACATAGCTACAGATGAACGCGGGGGTCATGTCACGTTACAAGTTATCAATCTTTTTAATAGATTATGGCTTGAAGATCCCTCCAGTTCACTTTTGTCTAATCCCCTGAAAAGGCGATACACATTCGCCTCTCTGTGCCATTTATCACCCTGCAGTCGGGGTTTTCTTGGGTATTTAGGCATGTGCCAGCATAAGCATCTGTTGCTTTATACTGCCCTGCTTCAACTGTCTCACTGGAACAGATGCACAGAAATTCAACAACAGGGCTGTTTTCTTAGGAGAAATGGGGATTGCTAGAGAAAAGCCGGGATAAAGTAAATCTGGGGGAAAGTGGATCAGCGAAAGTGTCCTGTATCTCTGGCCATACTTGTGTTTCAAAACAAAACGTGGACCTCAAATAATAGCTTTTCTTTGGGAAAATCTTTTTTTCCTCTCTCTTTTTTTTCCTTCCCCCAAAGGGAAGGAATTCCCTGGGAATTCAGCTCCACAACAATACCGTCCTTAACCCACCCGTGCAGATGCCCAGAGCACAGAAAGCAATTTTGCTCCTTGATAGGAAAATAAACACTGTCGGAAAGCTGGAGTGGGCTTTGCTGGAGTCGGGGCAGTGCCACCGCACCGGGGAGACCCGGCTCGGCCCCAGTGAGGTCAGACCAACCTGAACCCGGGATGAATAAGAGCAGTGTTAGGCCCTGGGACTGTACGCGCAGGGGGATGCTACTTGGCAATGACATATTGCTGTGGGAATACACCAACAAGCGGCAACTATTTAGCCTGAAGTGAAGTAGTACAACAAGAAAGATTCAGGTATTAAAGTGCTGTTGCTGATACCCCACGTTTTTACTTCGGCTCCCGCAATATATGAGGTGCATATGTGTGCACGTATAAACTGACGACAAGTTTTACCAAGTTTTTCCTCCGTTCCTTTTCAGCGTCTGACGTGATTGATAGCATAATCAACCTGGGGAGGATTTATGAACATTTACAGAAGACTCTGAGGCAAGTTTCATGTGGGACTCGGAGATTATGTGGTCTTGCCATGGAGGTAGGAACCGGTAAAATAAATAGCACGATTGGAGAAGTTGTCCTGCTTCCAATACACCTCATTAACTAACTCTTCCTCTGCTCACCCTTCTGAATACAAACACACCGGTCCCGTATCGGCTTCATCTATTGCCTACAGATTTTATATTTAGACTTACGCAGGCTGCAATTAAACCAAATAGTTCTCATATGTAAAGTTCATAAACAGAGGAAAGTTCTGGCAGGAGTAGTGAAGTGGTGCCAAGTCCCGTTGCCCCCCCTGATCGCAGGGCCCTACTGATTTTAGGCGGGCGCGGGCCGCGGAGCGCGGGCCGTGCCAGCGGCACTTCCAACCACCACCAGCTCCCAACTCTTCCGAACTTTGCTGGCTCGTCCCTTACGCTTGTCATTGGAGTGTGACAAGTCTTTGGTCGGGCTGGGAAGTGTGGAAGTGCCCAGCAGGGAGTACAGGGGTTAAAATTTCAGAGCCGATGGTTCAAATCTATATCGCAGATGTCCAATTGGCTCCCCTCGCTGCCGGCCCGGCCACATGGCCCGCCGGCCGGGATGGCGGGAGCTGCTCGGGCCTCGCCACTCCTCTTTAGCTTCAAAAGCAGATTAAAAAAAAAAAAAAAAAAAAGGCAGGAAAAAAAGGCAAAAAGCGAGGAAGCTGAGGGTGCGGAGGTGGAGCTGCTCCTGGCGGCGCTCCCCCAGGGCCGGGGCGGCAGCGGGGCTCCCCCCGGGCTCCCCTCGGTCCATCGCCGTCCGCTCGTCGGTCCGTCCCCCGCCGCACCGCGCTCCTTCACGCATCTTGCTATTCAGCCTGTGCCTTGCAGACAAGGTTACCCCAGAGCGGCTCTGTAATCCTTCACTGAAATAGGCTTTATTGATTGCTCTGGTCTATTGTTCCCTTTTCAAGTCCCCCAAGTTCAAGTTCATCCTGGTGTTACATCATGTCTCGTTGCTAGGGGCAACCAGACAGCCCCAGACGTGACTATCATTAGCAAGAGCCGCGCTGCGCCCTCCCACCGCCCGCCAGCCGCTCTGACGTAGCAGCCCCGCTGCAAACACATTGAAGTATTTATTCTGCCTAATTTATGACCTCCACAGCAAGAGAGACCCCCACTCCAAAAACCAACACTGTTGTATATTTAATTAATCTGTCTTTCTCTGGCACTTGGGAAAGTTAGACAAAGGTCTAATTATTGTGTGTCGCTCCCCACACTTTTCTTTTTGGGGTGACTATTTGCATGGGAAAAGAAACGGCGAGGCTGGGCGTAAGTCCCCTCCCTCCAAAACACCTTTTTTTTCTCCCCTGCCCTATTGACATTTCATGAAATACTTTAGCTGCTTAAGGGAATTAGAAAAAAAAAATCTGATGTGAATGTAACTCCTTCTGAGTTGGTATTCAGTAACACAAATCAACTCATGACATGTTTAAATTTAAATGCTAACCACACACTCTGCGAGTTACTTTAAAGGTTAGTTTTTAATCAATAGAAGTTGCTGACTCCGGAGTTTTTAGCGGCGCAGTGCAGCTCTGGGGCCTTTGTCTAGCGTTGGGCTTTCAAACTTTTTTTTTTTTCTTGAGATGATTTTAGCAATGATTTGCAGACACAGAGTGCTATTGTGCTCCTGAGTAGCAACATGTCAATAAAGGAGTAGAGTTACCATGCACTAGGGTGTCAATATGACTCCTGCAGACACTGCTCGGCCTTAATACCAATGAAAAACTTAATTAACCCTTACAGGATTGACCCAAACCGCGCGGCTATTTTTTAAACTTCCATGCCGGGGCTCTGGATCGCCTTTACTAAAAAGCTGCTTTTACAGGATCCGAACTCGGAGCACCTCGCAAACAGCTGCATCCCGCTTCGCCTGCTCCTGCAAGCCCACTTGGATGAGATGTTTTATGGGCTGAGGCAGCAGAACAGCGAGACAGAGAGCGCATTTACCCATCAGATCCCACCAGCACCACTCTCAGGATACCGTTTTAATTTAGAGCGTCTTACAGCTGAAATGCACACACAGAATGATCCTCCTTTTCTACTAATCATTTTAATATTAAGATCTCATATCCCCCTCAAGCCTCCCATACACGTCTAAGTCTTCCCGGATTAGGTCTGAAGACCACTATTGTCCTTCTGAAGCACCTGTGAAACTTCTCTGCAAGGGAAGAGGAGACCTCCGCGAGTCAAATGAAAATGTCTGGGAAGCTTATTACACATTTGGAGTTTTGATAGTCAGGATCTGTCAAGTTTTTCTGCACAATCAGGGGGCTTAGAGGGGAAAAAAGAAGCCCGTATCCCTACGTTCAGATGGCTGAAGTATTTTGCGCCTTCTTTCAGAGCACTGCTCGATGTGGTGCAGGCTGTCCTCTCGCATCTACCCACCTTACCCATTTTATCCTCTCACATTCTGTAACCTATCTGACTGCACCCAGACAGAGAACAGCATATTGCCTTTCTTAATTTAAAATCAACATTTAAATCACGCGCACTATCACAATACGGTCAGGACGATATTATCTCTGCACGTTTCATAAAAGAGCCAGTATTTTATTTCCCCTCTGTTTAGTTTGCAGTACTATTCTCCCAGCCAGTTTAGAGCTAAATGAACCCACTGGAGCTAAAGGTCCCACTCAGTGCGATTACTGCCACACAGTTGTCGGTGCCGCTATGGGTCTGTATTGTCCTGCCCAGCATCTTGCTGTCCTTCCCCAGCGCTCAAGGTGAAACATCAGAAAGAATTCTGCAGTCCAGTACGAGATCTTTGCTTCCCTTTCTCCAGTCAAATGAAGAAGTAATCTCATCAGGTTGAAAAGTGCTGACTAAGGATTTAATAAAGTGCCTGCAGATGTGTGTCATCTCTAAGGTATTCAACTCATGTAATGCAAAACAGTTCCACACCGAATGTGCTTATAAAATTCCATTTAACCATTGCAGAGCTCTATTTTACTGTTCTCGGAGGAGTATTATCACACTTTTTTTTCCCCCCTAATTTACAGCACCATGAAAGTTGAAACTCTGTGCTGCCAGTATCTGAGAATCCTCACAGTAGTAAGGTTTTATGAACCATAAACAATATCTACTTGACTGAATCCTAAACAGGAAGTCTGAAATGGCAATTACGTTTCTTTGATAGCGCAAGTCTATTTGTTTCTTATGCTCTTCTGGAGATAGCAGAGACACACAAAAATCCTCAAGCCACTTCTGACAATCGGGCCCTTTGTATGGGAAGAACAGCAAGAAAACACTTGGCGATTCAGGATATTTAAAAGGAAAAAAGCTGAAAGTGCCTCACTGACTCCGGTAGCAGTTTCTGCCTGCGTCAGGAACCCAGAACAGGCCCATTGTTTATTAAAATCTTCTTAAACCAGCCTTCCTGCACAACGTGTTTCACCCCCGGCTCCCAAGCCTAACTAAGCACCGCTCACATGTTTTAAACCAGAAAGACAATCAAATGCAAACACGTTACATTTACTCCTACCTGCACATCTCCTGCCCTAACAATAGGACCTTTCACCTCGCAGAAAAAGCGAGGGTTGTAAAGCAGCCCTATCTGTTTTTCAAATTAAAAAGTTAAACAAAAGTCCTCAAGGGCAAAGTTTAACGCTGCGGAAGGAGGTTGTTAATGTGGAATCCAGAACTGGGTGTGACAGTTGGCTTATTTCTCCAGGCGATGTAGGTTATTTAAGGACATTCACACATTTGAAATTCTGACAAACTCCACACATAGGAGCTTTTGCTTCACCTAATCCACTTAGGGCTAAGACCTGGTCTGTACTAGCCTTTTTCTTTAGGTTTCAGCCTGGTTCCGCTGCTTGGCGGTGGGACGGGTCGGTGCCATCGGGACTTCAAACGTGGCTGCCGCACTGCTGTGGCCGTTGCTGCCCCGGGCACAGCTCTGCTTGCAGGAAGCTATCGCTGCACAGGCCCGGGCGGGAAAATACACCTTTGATAAGAGCCTAAATAAAAGAAAACTTGCAGCTTTAGAGCTCGCCGGCAAAGCAGCTGTTTGAGCAGCCGAGCTGAACCTGAGCCACGACCGTCGGGCACCTGCGAGGCTTCATCACAGCGCATCAGCTCAGTGGCTTTGTTTGGGGATGACATTGCAGTCATCTCAAGAACTTCAAGGCAATCAAAAACATTAACCCCAGGAAGGTGAACCAGGGTGACAAGTCCTTCTGTTTGCAAAGATAAAATGAGAATGTAAACAGCTAAGCAGCAAACTGGTCCTTTAGATATCACCTTGTGAGAGGTCCCAGGAAGGCTCCTTCCCCACGATGCGTCGTGTGAAAGCAAGGGGCCAAACCTGGGCTTTGATGCAGTTTCAAAAAGGCTGCCAGGGTGAGTGAAGGCAGTGGCAACTCAGCTTCTGGTGCGACTGGCTGGAGGGCTCCTGCAGATAAAGCGACTGTCTTTGGTTTACCCCACATCTGAATTCATCCCACTTCTCTATTGGTTTCTCCAGAGTTTCTCCAGGCATGAAATTTGATGCTACTGCGTAAACCGAAAGGTGAATGTTAAAGACAAGGTCACCTTTGTGCCTATGTAAGTTATTTTCTTAGAGCTGGGATTAATTATTTAGTAATTATATTTTCCAAAATAAAATACCGAAAGGGACATAAGTAGCATGTTGGTCATCCCCAAAGGGATATAAAACAGTGAGTGAATCTTCTGGTTGTCCAACATCCACACCCAGGAGAGTTGCACGCCCCACTACGAGCATATTTATGCTGTCTTGAGGGAAGATAAAACCTGTCCCAGGAGGGACACTAGTCTCCAGGCGATGTGTACAGTAGCTCTGCATCCAATAGCGTTTGCAGGAATGCCAATTGTGGCAAACTGCATTAAATTACATGCAATAATTTTGTAATATGGACTTTTGCCTGCTGACTATTAAAAATGTATAGTAGTCCAAACCACTTCTCTCCCGGGACCAACAAACTCACTTCAGGCAAGATTTCTGCTTGGGTTCAAACCTCAAGTTGGGAACAGCTAGTGTTTTTAACTAAGTCACCCCAAACCCTCCCAAACCTATGAAAACACACTCATACAGTAACTCCTGCTGTTGTTCCAGACATCTGAATGTTCCAGTAAAGTGTCCCAGCTGGCCCCAGATGTTTCTTAAGTATAAAGCAATGCTCTGAGCACTGGACCCCCTGCTGCCCGAACCTGAAGCTCAGCGGATTAAAGGTTGACTGCACTATGACATATTTGCATTTAGCCTGAATATAATACAGCAAAGACTTATCAATGGCAAATGTTTGAAATGTAATCCAGCAAGCAGAGTAGGCTGGCACTTTGAATATGATGTATAAATAATGTATGGGAATTTAAGATCTAAATTAGATCTACAGGAAGAAAACTTTCCCTTTTCTCTGACTCTCTTAAAAGAAAGTTCTCTCACAATGAGGTCATTTTTATGTCCGTCTTTCAGTTTACAATCTTGCTTTTAGACAGAGGGTCTTCCTTTTGCTTCGAGAACATTTCACCAGTTACAGTTTTCCTCCAGTTTTCTAAATAGTTAACTGAAGAACTTAATTTATTTGCTAGTAAATTGACTTTTAAATCTGCAAAATAACTTCTAAACTTTGCGTGGTACGCTGAAAGCTAACTGCAGTAACGCTACTAAATGGTAACCCTTGCTGTTTAAGGGGGGGGGGGGGGGGAAGATAGTGGAGTGAAAGAGAGAGAGGAAAAAGAAAGGGAGAAAGAGAGAGAAACAATCCCATTTTGTTTTTTGTTAGAGGACGGCATACTACATAGATCAGAGACTTTTCAAAAAATAAAAACCCCCACTGTACACAAAGCACAGGAAAATGTGAGGAAAAAAGGAAAAACCTAAAAGCAGCTTAGAATGTGTTAACTCTGCCATTCTGTCAGCTTAAAGAGTATTTTATGCTTGATCAACAGCTCTCTTTTATTATGCTTTTCTTTCATTCATTCAAGACATCAAAGACCAGAACCACCAGTGTACCTGATCTACCAGAAGAACTTGTAAGGGTGTTCTAAAGAAACGGGGGTATTGGGAGCCAGACACCCCTGCGGACAAGGCAGTTCAAAGAGAATATTTCAACAATGATTACATTTTGTAAATCTTTGTACGAAAGACAGCTTATTTCCTGCTTTTTTCATGAAAAATAGATTCTATCCATTAAAGTGAGCCCACAGTATGAAAGTTACTTGAGATCTGAGGTACAGCAAGCGGATTAAATGGATGGTGAGATGAAATCTTTGAGAGAGACGATGGCTTTCTCCGATATTTGTCACTGCCATAAGGTTTTCTGACTGGGATAGAAACTTATTTACTTGTAGACTTGCTGGTGGCAGGGAAGATGTTTGTAAAAGCAAAATAAACCAAAATGAAACAGAAAGAAAAACTGTAACAAATAAAGGAACTACGAAAACACATGGCTACAAAAGCCTTTTGACATGTTTTAAAGAAAAACTATATATATTCTCCCCACTCCACAAATCGCAGGCTAGCCATTTAAATCCAGCAGACGACTCGGAAGAGCAGCACAGAGACCCAAGCCAGCTGTTTACTTTTCAAAGCCTGTGGTGGTTTCTGCATTGATAAACTATATAACCTCACACACACAGAGGGGATTTTAGCTATGCCAGACCTCATTGCTCTGTCCTGGTCTCTTTATGTGCTGTCACAGAGTAAAAACGATCCTAACACAAACCCTGAAATAATATCTTGCTCCAGAAAGGACATCTTTGTAGATATTTCCTGAGTTACTGCCAAAAAAGAATTTTTTTCGTCCATTCATTCTTTCAAAGTTTTGCTATAAACATAGCCAAAATTGTTCGGGAGTAATCAGAAATGACCAAAATATGACCCACCAGCCAAGTACAGCTGTCAGGGAGAGAAAGCTGCCCCCATGCCTCCCGCCCAGCCAGCAGCCACCTCTGCCACCACACCTGGGTGACACTCACTGGCATCGGCACCCTTCTTGCTCCCCTGCTACATACATCGCCTTTTGCAAGGGAAAAAGAAAACAGTAGTACACATTTTATCAGAGAAGTAAAAGATGACTTTAAAGCCCACCTCGTGGTTTACATCTACTATTGTGATTTAAAAGTAAATATGCTGTGAAGGGGCTTTCAAATTCTGCACTTTACGCCTCGCGTTTTAGACAGCCCTGTATTCTCTTCTGCTGGAAGCACAGCTAAATTTGCTAGAGTGCAACACTTTTTAATATTTCTTATGCTAAATCTCACTTATTTCTTTCCTCTTATTAAATAAAGTGTGCATCGGGACTTGGATCTGCTTATAACGTCATGCCAGGAGCTCCCATGGAAACTGGGATGGCAGACACACTGCTCTGATGGGACTTTCCAGCGTTTTGTTAGGAAAACAGCAAGCCCTTTGGGAAGCGCTATGAGCCTGCTCCTGAAAATACAGTGCCCGCGTTGTCCTGTGTTCCCTTGTGCCCCTAGACACGGCACAAAGCTGGTGGGTGCACAGGGACCCCCCAGCCTTGACAGTGGGTGCAGGGGGCCAGCGGCAGCCCCGGCTACCAGCCCCACGCGCCCGCGGTCTGCCTGTCTTGGGCTCTGCCAGCGTGTTTGCAAGTTCAAGTTCAGGTTTAAGTGAAATAAAATGCTCCTCAGGAGTCTGCAGCCAGCCCTCATTTACATGTGATCCCTCTGAACTTCGCCTGCGCCAGCGCGCCCTGTTTCCAGGGCCCGCCGAAGGAATGTTTTACAGTTAGAGCCCGCAGTGCTTTCTCAGGCATTTTAGACCCAGAGGCCCAAGTTTCAAGCTGCAGCATTAAAAGTTTCCACAGAGCTACTGCAGAGAGGGGGGGTGGGGGTGGAGGGAAATGAGGAGAACAATATCGTCTTAATTGTCTCTATATAGCTCCACAGTTAAAGTATTACTTTTTAAAGGGACATAATTTATTCTAGAGGCACGGTGTTATAACAACCAGTACATACTTTCACCGCAGCGTAACCCGCTCTATTCTTCATTGTGCTTTCCGGTTTTGTTGCTTTTGCAGAACTCCCTGTTACCCAGTCCCCTATACTGTACTTACAGTTTTATTCAATTTAAGCCAGTTCCTGCAGTCCTCAGGCAAGCGAAACTCCCCTGAAGCCTCAAGAGTTTTGCCTGTAGCAGGACTGCAAAAATAATCTCCCCGCAACCGCCATTTCCCCCAAAGTTTCTTTACTTTTATTGCTTTAGACAATCGGGGAAAGTCATCCAAAGAAAATCAACCCCCAGTCTGGGCCTCCCAAGCTCCATTTGCAGCGAGACAGCCTGAGCGCACACACACACGCACAGAGACACACGTACACACACACTCTGGGGGTTTGCCCCTGGGACTGTCCTCTGTCCCGTGCCGGCGGGGAGCAGCGGAGCAACTGGAGCGACATGAGGGGCCCATGGGGCCGAGGGGTCCCAGCGGGATGGGCTGCTCGGCCGGCAGGCTGCTGCAGAGGCTCTGGCTCTTTGCTCTGCAGAGTCTGGGGTACAAAAGGTAGTTTTCAACTGCTTTTCTTGACTTCCCTGAGTACTTCAGAGTACCCAGCACAAGAGGAAAGCGAGGGGAGATAACAACTTGAACTGGAGGGGAGAGTGAGCCCTCCCTCTGAACCCCACCCCCCCCCAAAACCCCCAGTGCCCAGCCTCTGCCCATGCTGGGTGCCTGTGGGTGAAGCAGGCAAAGGAGCATCCCCATGGCTCTGCTGGGATAGCAAAAGCAGCGTGCACAGCCTGATAAAGGCAGGGCAAAAAATACGGGGGGGGGGGGGACACGACACAGGTCGGTGGAGGGCCGGAACGCATGGGAGAGGAATTTGGCTGTGCGCAGCAGGAACATCAGGGCTGGCGGGGCACACACCAGGCAGGTGCAGATGGATAGAGGGGACAGCACAGGAGCTGGGGACTCCAGGGCAAGGACAACAGCATGTTCTCAGAAGTGGGTAGAGAAAGGTTGGGGTTTGGAGACTGCCGAAAAGGAAGAGGAATCGGGGTTTTGGCAAGTCTTAGGTGTACTGCGCAAAGAGATCAAAATTGGTCTCCAAATCAACATGGACAGAAATTGGGGCATGGAGGCATCTCTGGTGTTTTTGCCACATGGACCTTAAAATTAAAGTAGACAGTAAGCTGGAGGACTAATGAATCAATTCAGCAGTGAATTCCTCTTCCCAAATCTTTCCTTAAAAAAAGAAAGCCAAGAGGCTGAACAAAATAACCCCTCCTGAACGCGAGAACTTTTGATGTCTGCATTTTTCCTGATGCTTTGTACCTTGCTAAACTGAACAAAGTTCATTAAGCAAAGTGGAAGGGTATGCACCGTGCCTGTGCTCAGCACTCAGTCCCCAGCACCTGCGGCATGGGGATCAATGACAGGACTTCTCCCATTACACTGCAGGGAGCCCCCGGCCAGGGACGTGCTAGCAGATGAGTCCCGTACAGCTCCGTCGGGATCGGGATGCTACAGGAGCTGGGTGACCAGGGCAAGGAAAGGCCAGCCCAGCCTTCAGAGGTAGCCAGCGCTCCGGTGGAGAAATGAGAAAAGCCTGTGCAGCACATGATCTGCCTTGGGATGAGGAGGGACATATTAGACATGGTTGGCTAAAGGGACTTGGGTCTTGGCCTAGCTTGGAGTGATTTTCACACATACTGTGAGATGCCAATGAAAGTCTTGGTGGAGTGTAAAGTCATTAAATGAGATGAAATTAAACAATTTAGTTATTTCTGCTTCATCATATTTGTGCAGTATGGCAGGCAGAATGAATTACTACTAATGATCAAATTTAGTAATACTAATTAAACTATCTCAATTTAATTAATACTAACAGAGAAAACAGACAAAATTACTAATGTAAACCTTGAACTTAAAATCAAAAGGTGCCTCCGCTTTTATGAGCCACTGACTGTGAGGCTTTTCTCTGAAAACAGGCTGTACAGAAGTGGCTCTTTGTACTTAGTAAGCAAGCTGCTCCATTGTACGGAGAATTACAGCTCTCCCTCATCTTATTTTTTTTTTTTTTTACTTCCTGTTTTCTAAATGTTACTACTTTTACTCCTCATATTCCTGAAAAGCCTGCAGAAGAATCTGAACTCTCTTTTGACGCACACAACATCAACAGGACTGATAAAGCGGTTCCCACTACTGGGACAAGTTCTGCCCTTGATACTATGTCAGGAAGACAAGGAGTTTGTTAAGAGCCTGTGGAGCCTCCCTTGCTGGGAATGAACCAGATGGAATGTAACCTGGCCTAGACTTTCAGATTTAGCTTACAGGACCAGTAAACTGGGAAAACCCCAACACTAAACCCATCGCTACATCAAGGAATATTGCTTTGGAGTCACTGAGAGATAATACCTGTAGCCACAAAATCAAAACTCTAGAGATACATCATGACTGCACTGGAAGCCCTCCCCATAAGGAAAATGTGAATTTTAACTTTTATCTTATTTGAAAAAGACTAGATTTATTCCACTGCGCATAGCTATAAGCAAAATAAAAGCATAATTAAACAAAAATATTATTGTATTTCTAAGCAAACTCTTGCCAGTAACAAATTTTCCCTACCCTGCTCTCATCGACTTCAATGAATGTACAGTCAGGTCCAATACCATAGATTCACAGATACGATCTTTAACCCAAAAGACTACAAGTAAGTCCTTCAAAAAACAAAGAGAAGAGCCAAACAAGGCACATTATATGCAAAAGTGTTCTTGCAAAATCTCAAATCCCATTGTTTAGCACATGCTAGGATGAAAATACCAACCCCACATGCAAATTTCATATCTAACTTTATCCCCTTTTTTAAAAAAAAACAAGATACCTTTTCTGTTGTCATATCTAAAAAGATGTAGCTAGGGGAAAAGCACAAAAGAAGACCTGAAGTTGTACAAAGCTGCTCCAAGCGATGCAGAAATTACTGTGTTTAGCTTCAAAGGTGGCTGCATTTTATCAGTAGTGATTTTTGTTACTCATATCTTGTAATTAAAATTACATTTCATTTGGCTTCCGAAATGTTTTTAACTGCATTTCTTAATGTGTAATAACCAGTATTTGTATAGATGATCTAAGAGTTGGGTCATGCAAGTGAATATGCCTGAAAATATTATGATTATAGCGTCAGTACTGTTTTCAAAATTGAATGTTAATAACCAAAGTAACTAAGGGCTACGTAGTTAAGCGAACAAGATATGTTCATGTTCAGCCTCTTGATTTTTGGTAGAATTTTTTTTTAAATCCTGGTTTTATATTCAACTTTTCCAGTTCTACCTCTGTTCAAGTAGAATAGACTATAAAAAGAAGTGCCTAAAACAAACCAATACCTTTTGTTGTTCTGAACTAAAACCAGGTAAAGTTTGAAAGCTACAACTTGGTGTGCTGTTAGTAGTCCTTACTAAAACCAGACACCTTCGCTAAATTTAAAATATAAGCAGGTTTTAACAAAATTATAGCAATTTTGCCGTATTTCATTTGAAGCCCCAGTCCTTTCCCTGTATGATACCTGCATTTCTGTGGGATAGTCCAGCACTAGGGGAGGTGATGCTCAGTGTCTTGGGAACATGAAACCTGCTGCAAACTGGACAGCCTTTCTCTGTTAAGAAATGGCTTCTCATCTTCTGGTCCCTTCTTACAGAATTTAGTATTAATTTCAGAGCAAGACAGTCTATTTTGCAAGGTGTTCACCTCTGGAGCTTATTTATTCCTTGACCTCCATGTTGAGGCCATTAAGCAAAGGTGATTCTTAGAACAGAGGTAGCTTAATGCCTATCCGTTGGGAAGGATGTAGGGATTGTGGCCTTTAATTTTTGACCTTCATTGTAGATTGTGGTCCTAATCCTTTGGTTGCAGAATTGTTAAAATGTATATATGGCAGTTGGCAAAAATCTTAATGTTCCAGTAAATGCAAAAGCCATAAATTCAGCTGCTGACCTTTTCCATCCAGGTCACATGTGACACCCACTGGAGTTTGTCAGGCTGTGTGGAATTTATGGAGCTCATATAGGTACCAGCTGCGAAAGCTGAACTTTCATGAAATGTCTTTCAAAGGCACTTCCAAACCCCTTGTAAAAAGTCAGTATGTCTTTTTTTAAGGGTATACATTCTACACACATTTTAAAAGGTCTCGTCATACCATCTCTGCAAATCTTCAACACTTAGGAAACTCCAGCTCTTAAATTATTACTCTTTACAAAATAGAGAAATCAGGCCAGGCATGTAATTACTGCGAGCACCAACTTACAACAACCCCTTTCCAAGCCTACAGAATACGCTGAACCTCTGCACACTCCTTCCTTTCTCATGCGCATCTCTCTGCCCCTCTCTGCAATCAATGGTATCGATGGCGTATTGTCAGTCAGGGAAATGTGATTTGATAGTACCCTAAAGCAGTTGCGAAAGAAGGGAAGGAATACAAAACCTACTCAGGTCGACACCGTGAGCGTGAGATCAATGTTTTCAATAATACGTTTGCCGCCATGTAGCACCCTAACTGTCGCAATTAATAATGTAGAAGGAGCTGATTAACTTAAGTAAAGTGCTCTCCACTGTGTAAACACATGAAGATCTATAGGGCGAAAGAGGAAAGAACGAACAAAACGTCATTTTTATATTTTATGTGGACACATTCTTGCTTTCTATTCTGCTCTTGTAACAATTACTGTACTAGCCACTCTGACAGAGTCAATAAATCGATCTGGGACCTGATGCAGCAGTGAGGCAGACTAATCCAATACAGCATTATCTGCAGTGGAGGTTGGGGGCAGGCGTGGGGTCGCCAGGAAATGGGCCAAGTCAAGTAAAAGCAGTAAGAGGCACATAACTATAATCTTGCCTTATACTTATTTGTTTGATTTGTGTGTGTGTCTGTACATATGCATGTGTGTATGTGAGCAAATGTGCAGCTCTGCAGGAGGGAAATGCTCTGCCCATGCTGCATCTCCGAAGTCCTTGCAATACTCCTGTTGGTCGCAGGACCCTGTGGTTCAGTGAGGATCAGCACCCACTCTGATTTAATTACATCTGCAGCGTGGCTGATGAAATGAAAGTATCTGCTGACTCTCCCGCACCACACCAGAGTCAGTGCCTGCTCTCCCTCCTGGCTGCACCCACCACAACAGCGGCATGAGCTGCTGCCTGTCCATTGAAAGACAAATCTGGGAGTCCCCTTCCAAGTATTCTGTACCTGTGGACATAGGAACTGTCACGTTTTGTCAGCTTAAATGGTCACTTGGGTCTGGTATGATGTCTGTGACAGCGGCTGCACTCCTCTTGGGAGGAAGATGTGAGAATCCCTATGAAGGAGATGGACCAAAATGATTTGGCCTGAGGGGAAGCTTCTTCCCAGCCCCATGCGGTAAGTGGTAGGCCTTGTAAATCCATGTTAGCAGGCAATACGAGATTGAAAAAATAAAAATAAAAGAAAGTTTCCTGCTGAATGGAAAAAAGAAAACTGTTTTTTGGCAGAAGTTCTTCAAGAAGGAGAACATAGGCCATTGTTATTATGAAGACTTTTCAATGAAAACACAGAAAATCATTGCCTTTTAGAGTAATTGTTTAGCTAAAGAAAGGTTACACAGCTTGTAGAGAATTTAGTAAGAAATTAAATCTCTCCAGCTCATTCATCATATTTCTGCATTTGCCAACTCTTCCCACCAGGCCCACACTTACTTCTTCTCTCTCTTCTCCCCTACTGTGGAGCATAAGTAATGGCCATAAAACCCACAGAAAGGGTGCCTTACACACAGGCTTCCTGTTTATTGTAAGGAGGGGGAAAAATGCAGTAATTTAATTGCTTAGTTTGGGAAATTCGTCTATATCCATTGTAAATAATTGTATGCTGTATCTATTGGAAATAGGATGCTTAGTGTTAGTTTCCAAAAAAAGTCTGAACTGCTCACTGGAGCCTGCAAGGAGGAGGAAGAAAAAGCACAGGAAAAAGGATCTCCCCTGCTGAGGACTAACCCAGGCATTTCTGGACCGATTTAGCTCCAACCCACTTTGAAGATAAGGCCACATGATGGTACTGGGAAGTCTTCTATGAATCTTTACCTTTATAGTGCAATATGTGCTTTCTTCTTGAGGTATACTGTTCTCTGCTTTTCAAGAACTGAGCTGAGAGTGAAATTTCATGCTGCCCCTCTGCACAAAAACTCAATTAAATGGGCTTTGTGCCCTGAGCTGAGCAGGCAATGAAGGGAATGGGAGTTGGGGAGTGACCCTGCTTTCTGGCCACCTTTGTGTCTCCTCTCTGTGGAACACACTCTGGACTGCCATTAGCAACTGCGATCAGAGCAGCACGCTCACACTCATGCTGCACTCAGCCGCATGTGGGCTCTTTGCTCCCATCATGGTAGAACCATCTCAATTTTAGCTTAGCTAAAGATTCAGCCAACATTTCCTTGATGAATTTCAACAAAAGAGAAGGGCGAGTTTAATATGGCCAAACACAAAGCTAAGGCAGAATCTGAAATCTTTCAGCTTCCCAGAGTCTGAGACCTGTGGGTGCTTGATAGGGATTAACATTGCATTTCTATGCGCACCCTCTCTACACTTATACTACATTTTCAGAGCCATCTCCAGGCCACCCTCAAGATAAGGCCAGTATAGCTGTTTCCTGGGTGGAAGACGAAAGACAGACCAACATTCAGGTCACGTATCAGTAGCTTTGTGCCACTGGTTCTGCAACAAAACACTTTTTGCTCAGGGATCAAAACTGTCAGTGGTCATAACAGGGTTCATGCCTAAAAAAGCCCATTCTTCTTCGATGCCCTTCAGCCCAGGCAATTACTATAAATTAAGCGCTCACATATACAATTTTCTTTTCTCACACACTCAAGTGCTCGTTGCAACGGTTCTGTTTCTGATCTGTGTTTTGGGTGTCCCATTTCTTAAGTGTATTGTAATGTCTAGTAGGAAAGCGATCCATGAGGGTGTAGAGCAGGCTCAGGAGCAATCTAAAATTCAGATGGCACTTTGGGCACTGTGTAACTCTGTTCTGGGTGTTGGAGGAGAGCAGCCCTTGCTTCCCATTGCCCATATGAGAAAGTCCACAGATTCCTGCTGGGTTAGGGAGGACAGCAATCCCTCTAACTTCAGCAGCTCTAGAAAGTATCAGTCCCACACCACAAAACTGTGTTTTTATATCTAGTCTCTGCAAATTTCTCTTCTTTACCCAGAAGAGATGTTACTCCTGCATGCAAACGATGTTCTGAACCTGTCACTACATTTGCTGCTATGGACCAAGAGAAGAAAAGGGGCAGTCAAGTCTCTGTTTAGAAGTGTTTGCAGCTTAAGTTTCTTCCAAAGCCATGCATGCCGGCCTAGGGAAGTTACTTTGTGGACTATGTAATTCTCAGGGGGCTGAACTGCTTTGAACAAGTGCTTCCAAATTAGTGTTCTTCATTCACGCTCCAACACAAGCGGTGTGTTCAGCCTTGAGGATAAGTATTCTTATCCTGCGGAGTAACAGTCACCAAAGCAACAAGTAGCACTGACCTGGCTTATAAATAGTTCTGCTCAGAATCCCCAAAATAAAAGGCCTGATCTTGTTCCTGCAGCCTCTCACGTTCTCTGCATGTCCACTGCAATGTACAAGCCACTTGCACCCCTTACACTTTTTCTGACCACAAACTGCTCTGCGAAGTGAAGCGGTGGCTCAGCTGTTAGCCCACTGCAGCGACACCACGAAACCCTGACCTTCCCCTTCCTGCCCGAGGGCCAGCAGGTGCTGCCTGTCTGGCCCGAGCAATGCCTGGGTGTGGGGAAATGGGAGAAAGAGGGAAGGGTGCAGAGGCAGAAAAGGACAAGCAGCTTGTGGTACTCATTAATAAAGCACATCAACACGAGCCGTGTGCAAGGCTGGCAGCTCCACGTCCCTTTCTGACAGTGCAAAGGGCAGGGCACCGTGGCAGGGGTGCAGTGAGAAGCAAAAATGGAAAATCCCTGTGAAGCGAGGCATATGTTTTATTTGTCAGAAGAAAAATGTGTGCACTGGTTTCTTTCTTCCATAGGGTGGCAATGGAACCTGGGCACAAAACAGCTATGTGGTTTCAGCCGCAGGAACAGTAGCTCTGGAGGAACTGCATTAGCTTCCTGTTCAGGATGCCAACTTTGATCTATGAATCCTATACGCTTTCAGGCCTTGCTACCTGCAAGACTGCTTCCCTGCCTCCCCCCTGCCTGCACAGCCTCCAGCCGCGGTGAGGGGCATCACCTGCACCACACTCCTCCGAATTAAGTGTCTAGGCAGCAGCGACTGGCTGTTATCACAGAAGGACCATCTACTCTGGAATTTGCCTCCCTCCCGTGTCTGACAGAGCTCACATCTGCTAACCTACAGGACACAGCATAAAGCTCATTTTTTTCTCATGCCCTTTGTTTTAAAGTGCTGCCAGTAAAAAATTGCAGGTTGCAGTTTGCTGTCTAAAAGGATTGTGGGGAAGTAAAATAGTCTTTCCCTTGCCTCTCAAAAGAAAGTAATTGTACAATTAGGTTTGTATACGCACCTGAGGCATAAGGTGGTTTTTTAGAGATAAATAAAAGCCTAAAAGAAGAAGCTACAAAGATACCACTGTCTAATTCAAGAAAGGCAGAGAACAGGAGCAGATCTAAAGAAGTCAGCAATTTCTTTATACTATAAATATTTTACTAAACTTCATTAATTTCCCTCCCAACTTACTATAGGGCAGCATTACTCTTTTCTAGGTGTGTTTCACAGTGTGCATTTTTGTACCTGGTCTTTATAAGTCTGGTAGCAAGTGCATGGCTGTGCTTTTGAGCTTACTGGTTTTTGTACTTACCTTTTCACTGCCTAGATAAGCTTGTTTGACTTTTGGGGTTTTTCTTTTACTTTATTGGCATGTGCTAGGTAAGTTCTGTGACTTTTGTTTCAATTGTTTTGCATTATGAAGGATGAACTCTACCTGGAGCACTGTTGTAGCTGGGTGGCTCGAGGGCCCCGCCAGGAAAAGTGCCAGAAAACAAGACCCTGGCTTGCTATCCATGATCTGACTGTAGCTTTGGGAACCTGCAAAGGCAGAAGCAGAAAAGGCTTCTACTTCTGTTCTTCTAGAAAATAGTTCTACCTTTTCCTAGAGAAAGGTAAGGGAATAATTAATTAGTTTTTCTCTTAACTAAGGTTTAGAAACTAACTGGGATGGATCCGATATAAAGCATGTTTACCTTAGAGAGGGATTTTTCCAAAAACAGCTGGGCAGGAGGGTGCATGATACACTTTATCTCTTAAGCGGACAAGAAAACTGTTTAGTTTCTCACAGTGGTAAAGCAGTTGATCCTCTGCTTGGGTGCCTCAGTAGGAGGCGGTTTCTGTTCTGTTCATCCTCGTAACCTTACTGTGTAAGGCACATGGGCTACTGGCAGGTAGGAGTGATTAGATGGAGCAGGCATGTGTTGTTCAGGAGCTGTTTTTAGCATCCGAAATACAATTTCCAGGAAGATACAGGGTAAGTAGGTGGCAAACAGGACTGAGCCTAGTAAACAATGTTTAGTGTGAAGTGGAGCTGCAGCACACTGAATACAGCACACTGATCCCCAAAGGAATTTTGTACGCTCGAGCAGAGTGAGGGCATTATTGATCAGCAAACACTGTTTAGAGAGGCGAGTGACAACGCAAACTCTGGTCACAAAGAGCGGGTTGCTAGTTTAGTGCTACCAGCTGCGTGTACTCGGAGCGCATATCCTGTGTTTCAAAATTACTTTTATCGCTTGGTTAGGAAAAAAAACCCACCCACCCCAAACTCAGAATCCTTTATTCTTTATTAGTGTTGCTGCTACTGATAGGCTAGTCCCTAATTAATGTGATGGTACTTTCCCTTTCCCCTACCACTCTCCTTATTACAAGTCCTTGGCAATACGAGAGACCTATCTATTACTTAGTCATGAGGTATCTAGACCAGCTTGCTTTTGAAACTAAAGACTGTGTACCCCAGGCATACTGTATTTCTGATTTGCATATGGAAAAGGCAGTTAAAAAGCTGATGCCCCCATACTGCTTGCGAGTCGAGTAGCGAAAGTAAATGATTTATCAAGCAAAGGTTACAACACCTGTGCCTTTTTGTCAACATATACAGAGGATGCCAAGTCAAGTGTTTCTTCTAATAGCTCAAACAGAAATTTAGATTCAAATAACCCCCCAGACAGGACAATTACGCAGTGAGCCACCAGAGTGGCAGAGTGATGGATGGGGTAAGCAGTGGCAGTGTATTGAAAAACAAGCCCTGAAAAGTTTTAAAGCTGCTAAAACCAGACAAAGGCAACAGCCCTTTCAGGGCTTTTGTTGCTGAATCAGAACTACTGACTTAAACCAGTTTATTTTCTGGTCTCTCCTCTGTCATGGAGTTGTCGTCCTGCTACAACCTTTGTTGACACAGGAAGATGGCCTTCTTCTAAATAAAATATTATATAAATTCTATAAAATTCCTTTAAGGGATTATATCTGAAGCAACGTGACACAAGTCAGAACATGCTGCTAATGGAAATGTCTACTGTTAATTTTTGTAATGCCCATTAAGAAAGACATGTACTGCTTTTGGTTGTTTGAAAACAGCCTAGGACAGAATGATCCTTGTTCAAACCCAGCCATGCTGTTGTACATTTGTCTACGATTTTATTCCAATGTTCTGTGAAAGCCTGTGAATGCCCATGTATGGGAAATGCAACTTCTGCTGAACAGCACTGTCACATCCCCGTGCACAGACTCACTTCTGCAGCATTTTAAGACTAATAACGATGATGCGTAACTAGTGCCTGCAGTCAAATGACCCACCAATCGGAAGAGAAAATCAGAGCCACCAAAAAGCTGACCATAACGTTTTCTTATAGCTTGTAGCTGGACTGTAATTTTAAAAAGCAGATGTTCAGATACAGTCTTCATTTTTATTTTGTTGCTCCAGCAGTAAAGAGTTGCTTAACCCTTATATTTAAGCTTGACTTTCAGAAGCTCTGACTGTTCACTGCTTCCTCTTGTCTAAGGGAGCTGTGTGGCCTGGCAGTTAGTGGTCCTCAGGACCCATATCTTAGGCTGACTCTGAATGTACTATAAAAATCCTGATGGAAAGCAGCCACCCCAGCTGCTTTTAATAACACAGTCCTATGTGTTTTTATATTTTCATTTTGAAAATATCCTAAGTGATCATCCTATACGCTAATGCCCTGCAAAAAAGAGTACAAAAGCCTGTCTTTGTTTAGAGGAACACTAAGAAAGTCCCAAATCATTGCAGTTAGTATTTTTACCTCACTTTTCTGATTTAAAACACAGTCAACTTCAGAGTTGTTTCATGAATAAGTAGTGAGTTTTGCTGATAAATTATATATTTAGTACCAAGTGGGTTGTGGTGGTGTAATGATGTATTGAAGCACAAGAGATGCAGCTGGAGTCAGAGACTGGAAGTCAGTCTCCTTACCCACTGCAGCATGTTTGACTTTAATTGGAAGCTGTGCTTGAGTATTGTTTTTCACTGTACAGCATTGTTATTCACTATACTGCATTACATAGAAGCACTTAAAGTAAGGCTAGAGCACTTTAAAATGATTTAAGTCATAAATAAGGAGGATAAAAGTTTCCAGTCAACAAACTTATCTGGGAAACCTAGGCTGCATGCTGCAAATATGTCTGAAATATTTTGGAGACTTAATACTGTTGTGTCTTACTACATAATCAATTCACCAACTAGTAGTTTTTCAAGTCTTCTGGAAAAGGTAAGTAGCATTCTCCAAAGGGTTTCAAGTTTCCTGAGCGATGAAGGAAAAGACCGAATGCTAAAGGACTTTAACAGTATACCTTAACATCCCCGTTTCCCAATTTCTGTGTATTTCTGTGTATTCCAGTTGTTTCCAAAATGACTGGAGAAATACGATTTAAATGTGAAGGCACGTGAAAACTTGTCACGTACATGAACTCAATAAGGGAAGAGGCCTGAAAAGTGGGGTGCGGCTTGCGTTTTGTTAAGGCATGAAAAAAATCAGAACCTGATGGGTTAAAGCCCCGCTCTGCACTGCTGGTGTACTTTCTGTGACCCTATTTAATGCAGAGAAGGTTTGAGATTCGATGCAGTTTAACCTGTGCTGTCGACAGAGCTATAAACTAAAGCCCCTAACAAATTGTACACAAAGAACAGATAGCAAGAAAACACGTTGTGTGCACAGGCATCTGGTTGCAGCCCTGTAAACTGAAAGTCTTTGGTAATGAGCACCTTGGGTTTCATTGACAGCATAGGTGCTGGAGCCATCGCAACGAGGAGCCTGTCTTCATGCATACACTGGACTGTGGCATGTGACAGCCATTAATCTGTACACTAATTATGCAGATGCATATAAACGATTTGAAAGAAGTTACAAGAGCTAAGGGTATTACTCCCCAATTTGCTAGTTATTTGAATTACTACTTTTTAGTTATCGCAACCAGCTCAAAACAAAATTACAAACATTTCTGCTGTTCATCTTTAAAAGAACTGTAATGTAATCAAGCAATGACTTAAAACTACAAACTGCAGTTGTCCTAAAGCACTAGTCCTGCCCACTTTTTTATACCTTCTCCACCACAATAACATGATATTAAGCACAGACTTAATTTTTTCAACATCTGGCTCAAATTAGCTGCTAACAAAACTGCCAACAACTATTTTCTTAATCGACCCTGGGAATTTGATACAGCTTGGAAAAAGCACATTTAAACCTCGTCCTTCTCCTAAAGAAACACAAATGTTTACTTGAGCTTCTGATTTGACCATAGCAGGACTATGAATTCAGTTAACCCAGCTTTATAGGCCTGCCTCAACTGGACATTTTTCTTTTTGTGTAAGGAAACAGATGTGCTCGCGATTACAAAATCTCCTGCTTGCTCACAGCCCACCATGCAAATGGCCAGCCAGGAATTCGAGACTGGTTTTCTACATGGAAGTCATGGGAGCAGTCTCCCGCTGTATCTGGTAGGGGACTAGGGTGCACTGTTACCTGATGGGTCTCTCTGAGCTCCTTTTGCATATGCATTTAAATGCACTGCCTAGGGAACAGGTTGGAGCAAAAGTCTTTGAAAATGCAGTCCTGGAGGAAAAAACTATGCACTAGAAGCCATTATCTTAGAAAGCAGAAGAGATCTTTCCAGTTACGAAAGCAGCGTTATTACTACACAAGCCCAAAAAAAACACAACAGACAAACAAACTGCAAGTGACATTTCACTGTAGTTACTGAGACCATGTGGGTGAAGTGACAGCGGCAATGCAGCTGGCTCCGCGGGGACACGTTAGAGTACACTGAAGAAGAAGAGGCTGCAGGCATACAGAGAAGTTGAAAGCGGCCCACCTGAGTCTGTTGAGGGATATTTACAAAGCTTGGATCCCGTGGTCCAACACTGACGAATCGGTTTGCGGGGGAGGTGCTGGGTGTCGAGTAGGCTGTGAAGGGAAGGGACACATGCGTTGAGGAAGCGGCACTAGATTGCACACGAACAACACCAAAACACACTGTCTCAGAGCCACCTAAGCAGATGTTTAACATAGAAATGTGCAAACGTTTTAGAGAGCAAGAGTTTGGTTTTAGACACTGGAAAGGTTTGGTCTTAATGATGGGGCTATAAACACATAGGGAGCTGGGCTGCTGGGGGAGGGCTCCTTGCCAGGCAGGATGGCAATGACGTGCACTCGGGGAGAAGTGTGCTGGGTCACCTGCACGGCTCTCCATCCCAGAAGAGAACCACAGCAGGCCTTTCCGTGATGGGACAGCACAAGAGACTTCTGTAGGTCCTGAGACTGCCTGACTATTTTCACTCAAATATGTGGTATCTTCCACTTTAATGGAGTTTTGAATAGCAGTGAATTTATTAAAGTGCTTATCAACAGAATCAGACCCTTATTTCAAGCTAATCCAGCATTCTCGCTTCATATAAAGTTTTGGTTTTCATACTGCTATGGTCTGCACTCTCTGAAATGTTCACTTGATGTGTTTGACAAACTAGGATGATCCTTTCGGTAAAAAATTAATGGGTTGCAGTTTCACTGGGGTGGTAAGTGCAATCAGTCTGAAGGCTGAAGCTGCCTTTAAAAACTGGAGTGGCTCCCATGAACGTAAAGCTATTAAATGCAATGCAAGCCAAGAACCCAGATTACTTCCAAACTTGAAGTACTTTAATGATTTTATTGTTGCATTATATTCTCCACTGCAACTGTCCACAATGCCACGTACTTCCACATTCAAAAGCTTTCAACACATTTTCAGTCCTCTCTTTTGAAAATCCCCCATGTAATCTCCCTTGCTCAGTTTTTTGCAGGTTCAGATCTAAATTCAAATAACCTAAATAGACGCCTTAATACAAACAGTGATTCTGTCTATTTTAAATATATTTATGGGAATGCATTCTGCTGAATAAAATCCCCAGACAATCTAACTATCCAATGAAGAGACAAAAAGCAATGTTAAAAGGAAAGTTACTTGCCAAATTCCAGTCAGGCTAAATATAATGTTCAGGCCTCAACGTTACAGAAAAATAAAGTGAGTTAAGAGTCAGAGAAGACACTGAGTTGTCTCTGTAGATGAAAGCCTGTTGCCTTTCTGAAGGCAAAATATTTGGTGAGGAGATGTTACTTGGAGAAGCCTTTGGTTTAAGACTGCTGAATCAGACCAATGCTCTACCTTATCCACTGTCCTCTCTCTCACAGATGCCATAAGCAGATGCACAGGGAAGAGTCAGAACAGGTCACATATTTACTTTCTCACATTCTTTACCACCCACCCTCTGATTATTTTCAGCTCAGGGTCTCCCTATACTTAATGGCCCACAAGGGATTTCTCATTGATGAATGCCTGATCTGCCCTTGGGTGCAGATGTTCTGCATCCCACAAAGCGCTTTGGCAAGGAGTTCCCTAGTCTACGAGCATGTGGAACCACATCCTTCCCTTCCCTCTCTACCCAAGTCTCATAAAAATCTCATGATGCCTCCTAATTCTTACAATTATATCAGACAGCTTCACTTTCTTAAAGAGCAATCCCCTGAAATAACCCCAGGAACTGCATTAAGAACTAACATTTCTTAACTGATCTGAGGGGAGGTAAGGCACTCCTGATTCCTAAGAATGAATCCTTCCCAGTTGTTTCTGGTCAGATGAGCTTTTCACTCCAAAAAGGTAATAGTTTGCTAGTACTTGCAAAAATCATGTGAGGAACACCTTTCCTTCACAAAGTTTTAAAGGAATTTTTAAGTGCACAAATTCATCTTTCTGAGATGATTTTGCAAACTGCAGTGCAGCTTGCACATTAGAGTATGAACGGGTACACTGGTTGTTATTCATATCTGCAAGTCAAAGAAGAAATGAACTGAGTAGATTTGGTGAGATGTTCTCCTTGCCTTTTTACCATGTTAATTTGCTTAATAATTCAAAGCCACACGTTTGCAAAAGGTGTACCTCTGTTGCTAGTGCCATGCATTAAGATTCTTCTGTGCTGTTTTATGGTGAGGGCTTTGGTTTTCTTTAAACTAACTAATGAACCCTATGTTGAGCAAGACTAAAAATTCCTCCTGCAGTGGGGAAAACTAACTTAAAGCTCAAAAATCAAACATCTGTTGTTCGGTTCTTCTGGTCTACTTTTAAGGAAGCAGAATGAGCGGAGAGGCCATTTAATCCCTTGGAGCAGGTATGTTCCACTCAGAGGGGAAGGAACTCAAGATCTTGTTTACAGTTCCCCACTGGCAGATAGTTTTGCTGTGATATTTGGTAGAAAATCAAAGAGAAACCATCAGAATGCCGTCTTAAATGGCTTCTTTGTTCAAACAAAAATTCTAAAGCATTTGAAAACTGTATAATATGCACAAAAGTCTCCTTAAATCCTGCTGGGTGAATTACTATGTATACCTTTCTTCTGTAATGCTCCAAACTATGTTTAACTTGCTTTCTGAAAATACTCGGATGTCAGCTTGGTATTTCCTTAAGGTCATATAACTACATTGCTACAGCCAAGAAATGAAGAGCACCAAAACTACATATATGCAGAGCAAGCTTTACATTGGAGTTTCCCAAGATGCTAGTCCTACTTCACTGTAAAATGTCACAAGATCTTTGCGGATTTTAAGGGGCCATTTTGGTTCAGAATATTAAGTTGACATGGACACATTAGCAGTGAGACCTGTTACGGTGCAATCTGCTTCAGAAAAGGGAGCAGTACCGGGTGTTGCTTAGACCATCACCAACACGGCTTCTAGTTGTATATTACTGTCTTCATATAAATACCCTTGTCTGACATGGAGGTGGGATGCCTGGAAGTTTTACCACTTCTGATCCCTATGCTCTGCTCTGAGATTAGGATGGGGCTAACTGCTCTCACTGGTTAAAGCTGGGTGGTATTATATTATAGTACACATAGGCTAAGCCCATGGTAGGGTCTTCAAACTCCTTTTTAGGAAAGAGAAAAGCCAAGGCATGGAAAGGAACAGAAGCCAGGTCTCTTAAGCAGATCTTCTCCTGATCTTTATCAGCTTTGCTCCACGGGAATTGCACAGATCTACACTAGTTTACACCAGCTGATAGCTGGCCTGTTGGGCTTGAACAGAAACATCTTCCTGCCCAGCCTAGTCTTTCTGCTACTGGAATTCACTAAGGATTGTTTGCAACATCATAGTGCATAGCCAAGGAAATGCATGTGATGCCACAAATTTGCTGTGATGCTTCACTTCAGGAACAAGCGAAACAGGAGCTGGCAGAGAAAGAACATTTGCTCACACAGACAGCTTTGATATTTAGCCAAAATGGCAAGAAATTTTATGAAAGACAAGACAAACACACAGTTTTGGGAATGTCATGTATTTTAAAGTTGCCTGCAGTAGGAGAATGTTAATTTTAAATATACTTTCCTGAAATAATTTCTATTAAGTATAGGAGTGTGTCATTTATCAGACAGTCCTGGATTAAAAGGATAAACTTTTGGTGGGTAAAGATGATTTGGGCGTGCGATAACCTAATGTAATGCTAGGTCTCTCTTCTACAGACCAAGATGACAGGTAAATGTGCTTGAAATGAAGAGCTATACTGTTTTGCAATGGACTAGGAGTCAGTTTAGCCATTGTGGAGTTGTAGTGAGAGAACTGACCAGAGGAACACAGTGCACTACAGCAATTCCTACCACATTGCATTCTGCAGCTGAGTATCTGAGAGGGAACTACAAATTCTAGCAAATTAAATGATAGAGTCATCACCATCTTTTTTATGGATGGGGAAAGGAGCAAACAGAACGCTACAACGGCTTGCCCAGAGGGTGCTCCGTCAATGCATAGCAGAGAAAGGGAGAGAAATCCAATCTGATTATGAATCCACTACTATAGCCACAAGAACATTCTTCTTGTCCTGACACAAATGCTGTTTAACACGAAAACTCCTTTCTGCAAAGGGACATTAACCAATAACGATCTTGCCCAACAAGGGAAAATAGCCAAGTTTCTCCCCATGTAGAGTTGTGAACCTTAGAAAAGACCGTTTAGTTTAAAAAAGCTCTTTGAAAATTACCGTGTACAGGATGGCTGTAGTTTAGACTCTGCACTGGAATGAGGGCCACAGATCCTAAAGCTCAGATTCAGTTATGATAGTGATAAAGTCCAACTGGCACGTAGTGGAAGTGGTGTTTTCTTTGGGCAATGAGATATTAAACCCAGAAACTGTCAAGTTCAAGAAAAAAATGTGTTGTGTTTGTTATGGGTTACCAACCAAACAAAATTTAGAAGAGATCTGAGATAAGATAATTTTGGGACTGCTTCTGACATCAAGGATGTGTCTTATTGAAAAGGCTTTTTATGGAGGAAAAATGAACCCTCCCAAACCTCATGAATCCCATCGCCATTGTGTCATCTCACTGAGGAAAATGCTGGCTTTCCAAAGGGATAGGATTCACAGCTGAAATTTCTAACTCCCAGAGCATTCCTGGCCACCCAGTAGAGGCAAATCCCTGGTGTGCATCTCCAGGGGCTCTTCTTTCCTTGGACAGCACTAATGTTCATGTTTTGGTTAATGTCACAGCTGGAGGGTTTCACTATCGCTCGGAGAATCATTAACCACCTTGTTGTGATTTTTAGCTCTCATTCCCAGGAGGCCACGCTGTATTGAACAGCTGCTCCTGGCTCCTGCACCCCTCAGGAGAGCCATATTCCAATTTTTGGTAGGGCCGTAACTGCATTTTGTTTCTGCAGAGGGCTTTCTGTTAGACCAAAAAAGGGTGGGAGAATGGAGCAAATGGCAACCCCTTTCACTCCATTTCCTTGGGGGGGGGGGGGGGGCTTCATTCTCCTCCACAGAGCGAAGGAGAGAGTCTGGCCAAACTCTAACATCACTCCTGCCTTTGTTGCATAAGTGGCTTTCCAATACCCTAAAGCTCGGCAGGGCAGTCAGCCATAACCCAGTGACACTCCCAGAACTGGTGCACTCGAGCAGTTCGTAACTATGGAAAACACCTTTTTTGTGTGGCTTTTATGAAACTCTGGTGAGTCTGCACTTGCTATTTGGAGTCTAATATTTAGTTAAGGAAAAAATAAACACGGATGAAAATGGGAGGGTTGGTACTGACTGACACTCTAAATGGAGTCCAGTGGGCCCTTCTGGAAAACCTTCCCTGCGAGGCTAGGAGTTTGGGTTTGCTTTACTCCTTATGCGGCCAGCCACTTCCACTGGCTTTGGTATACATGTAATATTTTTTCTAAGAAAATGTTTCCTACAATCTACTTCTCTGTAAAATTTGTCCCTAAATTAAATTATATGCTTCTTTACAACTCAAGTTGCTATTATTCAAAACCCTTAACAAAAGGAAGATTCATGCCCGAGTATGTACAGATCTATATGTTTAGACATCAGCGTAGCTAATTAACAAACAGTAATTATTTTCCTAATCTTTTGTTTAAATACCATTAACTGGCTGCTCTTGAGGAAACCTCAATTCCCAATTAACATGGCAGCTGTCTGCTGAACACTAAGCCACAGTGACCAGCCCAAGCCGGTACCGATGGGTGGTGGTCTGCAAACTTCAGCGGACAAATGCCAGTTTTTATGCCAGCTGAAAATCAGGCCAGACACGCATTTAGCTTGTTTACATGATCACAGTATCGTACAAGTTAAGTATTAAGGTTACTGCTAAAATGATGCTGGTATTTTTTTTTCTTTTAGACACCACACACTGCCAGTAAACTGAGTCACAACTGTAATGACAAATACACATTGACCTAGTTTCATTTTTCCCAATTCTGAAGACAAGGAAATAGTAAGGCATTGCTGACTGTATTCAGTGATAACTATGACTAAATATTAACCTTTTAGATTCCACCACCAAATCTTATTGATAGGACTTAAAAGACGGTATCACCCATCAGAAAGCATCAAAACTTCCTGATAGCACAAGTGTTGGTCTAAGGTCAGAAAGAGGAGGGAAGGGAATGAATCAACTTCTTAGCTAAACAAAAATCTGCTGATCAATTCTAGAAGTCCTGATTGTAGAAGATCATGTTCACAAACTTACCAGACTGTCTCATACTAAAACCCATTTTAATTTCAAAGCGAGCCAGAGCATCTTGCTGAGTTTGCAGTTGTGCACTATCGCATAGCAGAAGGCAATGGAAAAGTCTGAAAACTACCAGATTTTAAAAATGCCCCCTGGAACTTGTGCACATCTCCTAACAATATATAAAGCTTTAAAAATCTCAGCTTCATATGGTCTGAATAGTGAAAACCTCTTTGCACATCAAGCAGTGGTGGCATATAGCATTTAAATAATAAGCTTGAAAAGCACACAAAGGGATTTGCTCTTTCGATTAGATTGATTTTTGTTTGTGGATGTTATTTGGACTCCCTTCACTGTGGAACAAGTCCCCTACAGTTGCCATTAAAGCACTGAAAGCTTCCCTTTTGTTTTTAAATGTCAGTTTGAGCATAGCTTCATTAAATCATTTCACAATTAACTCCCTGAACATCCAGACTTTTTTAAAGCATCAAACCCAGCTGAATCGCATTTGTTTCCCAGAAGAGCGAGTCCAAAGTGGTATCCCCAAGTGTGTATCCAGGAATTTGTATATTTGACTTGTGGCTACACAAAATACATATGGGAGCCGTGTGGGTGGTGGAGAGAGGATTAAAGCTTTCTTCCTGGGCTTAAGAAATACCATAGCTTCTTGCCCCAAATGCAGGGCTCAGGAACCAAGTCATAAGGGAAAGACGTCTGGGTTAATCTAGAAAGACTTATTCCCAAAAGAACTACAAACGAAGTAATCTCGAAAGAGTTGTTAGTGTAGCCCCGTATTTATAAGCAGCAACGTTTTCAATGAAGCTATCTGTCTGACTTCCACGTAGTATCTATCCTCCAAAGCCTAACTTGAGATACCAACGTGTCCCTTCATGACAGTAAACAGGATCCCAAAGGTCTGAGGTCTGTGTCACAGCTTAGCTACTGGCCGTGATTTTTCTCATACGTGGTTATATGAAATGCCAACAAAGTCAGAAATAAAACTGTAACCTTATGCTAATGCTTTCCTTGTTACTATAGAAGCAGCTCAGAATTTTGTCCATTCTATACAGAGCAGAGAGCTCGCCTGCTTCCCAAGAGCTAGTCCAGTCCTCATCTCTGAACAGCCGATAGACGGTGATTGCAGCACGCTGCCTGCTGCTGTTAGCCCTTGGTTCCCGCTGCGTCTATACTTACTTGGAGAAGTGGGAGAGGTGGCCCCTCCTTCTGTTGATGTAGTTGGAGGTTTTGTGTCTGGCACTGGCAGAGGCACAGGCCTAGCCATTGGTGGTGGAGGTGGTGGTGGCAACATTGGGGTAGGAAGGAATGGATTGTGCACCTTGCCTTGGCTGCTACCATTGGGCTGCCAAAAAACAAGCAAACAGACAAAAATTACACTAAAAAACAGCTATTAGGAACCTCCAGTATTAACAATCCAGTTGAAAGCTATGCTCAATACATTTACAATTACTTGAGAGGTGGCAAAGAAAGTGTTGGGTCAAATTCTCCGTTGACTTCAAGGAACTTGGTCTCAAACCCTTGTGAAACTATGGAAATTCTCACTTTTAAATATTTGTCCTATTAGCAGTTGGTCTGAACTGCCCTGGATTAAATTCTACTGTATTTCCTGCAGCCACTAATACAAGCTCAGTGAGAGCTGAAGCAATATTTTTGACCCCTTAAATCCCCCAGTCTCGTGCCTCTGTTGTACCCTTAGGATATCAGTGCCTAGAACTTGAGTGTAAATTTCTTAAAGATACTGGTCATTAAGAGAAAAAAACAAGCATTTTTGGTGGTCTTAAAACTCAGGCTGATATCTTATTACAGGAAAATGAATGAGTATATATTAAAGTAACTGCTCTCCCACATCCCTTTTGAGTTAGTAGCTCACAGTTTAGTTACCACTAGGATCATATGGAGAAATGACTGAACTTAAGAACTGCTTCATTTTACACAGTGGGGAAAAAACCCCTCCCTTTGGTCTGGGATGTGGTCAGTCACAGGCAGAATGGGCCCAGCTATTCAAGTGTGGTCTTTCAATTAATCACCAGAAAAACCTGTCTGGAAGTAAAAGTGTTTTCAAGTATCACAAAAGCAAGAAGCAGGCTCAAAAAAAAAAGCCACCCCTTCCCCCAACCTGTTAAGTTTACGTTTCAAATGTAACGCAGCCTGGACACTTGAAAACCATACAGATAGATGCCAAATGCCATTATAAAGAGAAAGTAGGACAGCCTGTGAATCAGGTGTTCCATTTTAGTGACAAAAATGATGAGATCACTTTCGACAGCACTCTACAAATTGATCTCACTGCAGTTCTGGCACTGAGCATTGGCTTTTCCATTGATGATAAAAGCTCAGCTTTAAACACAGATCCATATTCTAAGTACTGCTAAAGAAAATAATATTTTAATTCCTGTTAGGGTTTCCATTAGCCTGAACTACTGGGGACAATATACTCGTACTGGCAAATGCCTGGGACTTTATTTTCATTTCACGTGCTTTGGCACTGACGAAAGGCCTTAAAGTCATGTAGGTGCAAATCACACTTGTGCTAGAGCAAAAATGGTTCAGGGCATAAATAAGACTCAAACTCATCTGCATTTAACTTAACAGCACTCCCACTGACTTCAAAGACTGCAGTTACTAGTGTTTGCAGTAAGAAGCAATCCTTCAGGGATATTTATTTTTCCAACATCCAGTACCTTTAATAAACTAATATATTAGTGGCATCTCTCAAACACTATCTTGTCTCACAATTAGGTCCCTTTCCTGCCAAGAAGACCCCTGCTGTATGTTCATTGTGAGTGTGCTAACAGTTCATAATGCTGAATGGTTTGGGATAAATTAAGCAAATGAATACTCAAGGCAAAAGAAAAGCACTATATTGATTTGTTGTCTAGACATAAATGTATCTGCTAACATATTGCAGACATTATTCAAAGCCAGTACTAGCTGGAATAAGTAGAGTCAGTTTTTCTGCTAGGGAAAGGAAAGCACTGAGAACAATATAGCTTATTAAATAAGTGTAATAAATTAGATGCTAATAATTAAACTAATTCTCATTAACACTTTGATTCGTATGTATGTCAGGAGAGAAACAGTAATTTTGCCAGTTATTACTTCATTGGCTGGAGAAAGTTACATGCATTACATTTAATGAAATATTCAGAGCATTATTTTAGATTTGATTTACATAAAATTTATAAATTCTGTGTTTGACCGGAATGCTATTTCAATAATAGCAAGATGATTCACTTTATTTGATTAAAAAAAAATGAAAATGGTTATTTGAAGCTTTGGAACTCTGCTTAATTTTTCATAGAGATAAGGGGAAAAGATAACTGCTTACAGAAATAACAAACCATAATAAACTGTACTTTTAACATCTTGAGTTCAAGTACTGGTCAACTTGATCTAAAGTGCTATAAGGCAGTATTATTTTTTTTTTTTAATGAACTTAGCTGATCTGAAACATCTGTTTCTCACCCTCCCTTTTCCTGCTCTTTCCCCCCCACTCTCCCCTGAACTTCAAAAATAATTAATAAAAATTATTCTGCCTTCATATTTTGTTAACCCTAGTTCCACCAGGGTTACAACATATGCGGCAAAGCCATTTATGGAGGGACCCAAAAGGTCACTGTATCACCAGCTTCTCTGACAGTTTAAGTTAATTTCACCACAATGTGGTTGAGTGGTTTTTTGGGGAGGTTTTTTGTTGCTTTTTAAAATATTTTTGCAATAGCAGCATTTTTTTTTTCTTCCAGCGACTATTCAAGGTGTGTTCCTGTATGCAACATGCTGTTAAAATAATCCCATAATCCCATGGTTAATTTTACATAGGACAAACACTTCTGAAGAAATAAAAACGGCTTCCTTACATTTAGGAACCCCACCTGTCCAGCCTGCTGACCAGCGTCGGGGCAGACAAGTTGGACAAACTCTTTCAGAGTCTCCTGAGGATGATAGCGGATTGCTGGGTGTGAGAAGTATGGCCCAGGCTGTTGAATAATGGGTGATGTTGGAAAATGAAGAGTCGATGGTGTTGCATGTGGACTTGCTATAGGAAAGAAAACAAAGAAGTTATATAGAGTTTTGCCTTTGGAAAATAAAACAGTTTAAATCTACTGTAGTTTTAGCCCTTTTTTAAAATGTACAGTATTGTTTATACATCTGATCTTCACAATTAATATATTAGACCACATTGTGTCCTACACTCGCTTCATCTAGATCCTGAAAGCAAACAGAGCCAGACATTTTGAAGGATTTTCTGTATTTTTAGTGGACACATATAAAGGAATCGGCAGTCCTTTGTGAAAGTGAAAACTATTCATCACCTTAAGAACAGTCCTCATCAATCAGGCAATAAAAAAATGTACTTGGGAGATTAGGGTTGATTTAATTGACGTTTCATATAACTTGGATTTGCACATATGAATCTATTTTATATTGTACTATAAATGGTTGATAATTTAAAGATGGTCTAACACTTTCTGTTGTTGGGTATTTTTTCCACCTCAGTTTAGGAACATTTATTTTAAGTAACATGTTTTCATCTAATGAACATGCACAAAGTGGGAAGATCGTTTTGAAAATTACATGTACATTTCTCCTCAATAATGTTAGGCTCAAATCTTCAGCAAGCCCCCAGCTTGCATTCAGGGATGAAGTTTAATTTGGTGAATTTATGGGCCAACAAGCCAGCTGGAAAATGTACTACAGTGAAGGTGTAAAGGTGTAATGTACACAAGCCCATTGGCAATGACATATTTCAACGACAGCTGATTTCAGCAAAACTACAAGTGCAGCTGAAGACTCTTATGCTCTCCTATGTTATGTGACACCTTTGCCCAGTTCCTTGGCCTTCCAGATACATCGGGTTGGACCCCTGTTAGCTAACAGTGGTTTCCCCTGTTAGTTGTCACCATGAGGTAGTAACTGCTGCCACTCAGAGTGCTATGAATTCTCCCTTTCCCCTTTAAGAATTCACTCTTCTTTTAGAATGGCCAATTAATCTGGTTGTGCACAAGTTCATCTATACATCATAGTTTATTCCTCACCAAACAGTCACTGTTACATCCCTGTTGCTCCCTTTGCATGTTATCCTAGTAATCTTTCAAGGGTGTCCATGTGTATGTACTGCCCTTGTACACCACACATGACTGATTGGATAAAGGCTATGTAAGGGAGGTAGTAACCTACAGAAACTCATCTGTTGGCTTTGAAGTAAGTAAAATATACAAGAGGGGAAAAAAAAGCCTTTGGCACTTTTCAAAAAACTGGAGGGATGCAGGAAAGTTAACTAAAATCAAATACAAATGAGCAAACACTCATTTCAGGACTAATGTTATGAAAAACCCTCGGTTAAGTAAAAGCTAAAGTCTGCTTTTTAGTCTTACTCATTGCCAGTTTAATAATATGACACTTTATTAATATTTTTTTCTTAAGCATTATTAAACCATTAGCAAACTCAGAGCCTGAAGATATGGATAAAACGTGCACACAGAGGCAGCAGCAAGGAAACCTACTGCATTATCCTATAAACATACACTAAGGGTTGGCTGGGCAGCACTTCTATGTAATTCTCCACGACTCGATAGGAGTGATCGCTTTTGACACCACCACCAAAAAGAGCTACACTCATGCCTGGGGTGCTGATATGGGATGAACATGAAGCTCTTGTCCTTGCCATGAAAAGCTCCCCTGTACCCTCGTTAACCCCACAAGTCTTCCCAGGCTGCTCCCCTTAATACTGTTCAAAATATTCACAAGAGAAAGAGAAATGCATACTAAATGTTTGGTACTAAACAGGAAACCACCGTTGAAAGCAAGCATGGAGATGAGGACCCAAAAGTTAGCATACAGCCTTCAACTATCTCTGATCAAAGTAGATGTATATCCAGAGAAACTCTTCTGACAGCACGGGCTGTACCTGTATCTTGGAACAGCTAGATATGATGGCATGTGGGCTGAACTGAAAAACTGTCTTCCCACAGCCGTGCTAGCTCTGCCGTGCTGCACTTGGGGAAAGGAAACAAGAAGCAGCATATCCCACACTCCTTGTTATGGAAATGTTGACAGTTATTCCATGGCCAAGGCAAACACCTGTGTGCCCAGCCTGCTCAACCTGTCTGCACATCTGGGCTTATCTCTTGTTTTTTACAAACCTAGTTAATTATTTCTTACTCACTTTTAAGACAAATAGTTTTCTTCTGAGTTTGCATCTTAAATTATAGTATATTTGAAAACTCTTCAGATAAAGAACCCAGGTCTTCAAAGGAAGAAATGAAGGCTCTTTTCCCGTCCCCAAACTCCTGGGAGAGGCTGTAACTTTGAAGTGTGCTATTAAAAGTAGAGATAATGTGGGATTCACCTTAGTAAATGTGGGTGTCTACCATGAGCTAATTCTCTTAGAACCAATGCAGAATTAAACAGAACTAGTGGTGTCTAAGGAGCCGTCCAATTCATCCAAAACGGACCACTGCCTTTGACTACAGACTTCACTGACCACACTGATGGCTCACTAGGGGATGTGAAGGGAGCCCACCAGTACTAGCTCTGAGGCAGATACCTCCAGTCTATGCATGCACCTTCAGTTAAGTGAATTCCACCTGAAGTGTCAACCTCTGATCTCACACCAGCCCCTGAGGTGCAACTGCTTTAACAACACTTACATCATAGCCATTTTACAGGTATGAACGTATCATCACCTTCTCCAGAAAGCAACAGTCATTTTAGAGCTTGTAAAAATATTTTGCCACCAATAGTGGTTCAACTAAAGTCGGTGGTAAGCATTTTGATAACTACAACAAAATTTTCATCGGCCTACAATATTTCTGTCCTTTTTTTGATATAAAACATATTCTTCCTCTCTTTCTTTGTATCTGCTTTTATAGTTTCCACTTTCCTTGCATGCCAAATGGAAGATGAAGGATGAAGATAAAAGCAAGAAATGAAAATTTATGTGGTAAACATCTAATAAAGTAAAAACTAGACTGGGATTTTTTGAACATTTATGAAAAAAATGCATTTTAGCACAAGCTCTGTTAACACTATTTGAGACTGTTATGCAACTGCACTGTCCTTTGTACACATCTGGGAACAAATCCATTCCTTTTCTTCCGCTGGGTGCAAAGGAGATAGAAATTCTATTTCAAGCAAACAAGAAGGAATAAAACATTGTACCTGGAGAACATACGGAAATTCAAAGGCAGGTCTGAGACCACACTATGTTTAGCTTTTCCATGGTATAGCTCTTCATTTAATAATTTGATTTGTTATATGAAAGACATGTTATGGTTATTAGAAATACTCATAGGCATTTAAGTAGTGGGTCTTTGTTGCCTTGACCTCCTTGGGTTGTCAGGGTAGAAAACAAAGTGAAAAGCATTTGTCAGTGATCTTCCCAAAGAGAAAGAAGAAAAGTGAATGCAGGAATGATAGACCATAATTCAGGAAAATAAGTGCCACAAGAAGGAGTCCTCTTTGAAGTCTTGGCCAACTCCTCAGCACAGCCTCGAAAGGCTTTCTGCTGATCACAGGGAAGACAGGGAAGGAAATAAACGCAAACAGGCACCAGTTCTCAGTCTGTGCCATACACTCACATGTAGGGTTCATTTTTTCCGAGTAGATGGATTAGCATAAGAAGTAACAAATGGAATAAGGATTTCCAAAACGTTTTATTTTTGCAGTCTCTGACTGGGAAATACCAAATTTCTCAAGTGGCAAAAAGAAGGGCTGTTTGATATGAGGAAGAATCTACTACTATTAAACTCATCAACATTACACATTGAGAGGGAATTAAATGCTAAAGTCTAAAAACTGCTGGCCTGGATACAGACTATTACTCCAATGGCTGTGTCGTGGTCACCAGCTCTGGTGTATCCAAAAACAGCCTTTCAAACAAGTTCTGAGTGCAGAACATGACCGTATTTGCAAATATATGGATCCTCACAAACATTTTTAATCAGCTGAAGGACATGAGGCAGGTTGCTTTTTTCCCTGTTTGCCTCTAAAAGGGGCAAGCGAACATGGGTAAACCCCTTCATGATTTTCAGAAACACTTAATAAAACTTATAAAGTCATTGCTTCCAAAAAACATGCCTAGAGTGATGCAAATTTTCCTGTGTATGAGAAGAGGCAATTACTACCGATGTGCTTCTGATGGGATATTACAAGTCTCAATCAGTGATTGTAAATTCTTTGAGATCTTCAAATGGAAGATAAAATAGGTCTTTGTCTATTATTTATTTACTTATTGACTGATTATTTATGTATCCCTAAGCAGCTGCATTCTGCCAAACCATATTTCTCTCGGCGTCTTTCAGCTTGCGTGACATTTATATTTTATTATTGACCTCACTAAATGACATAAAATATAAGTTCTATGACCTATGAAAATATGCGTGTTCCAGATCAGAACTTCATTTCTACCTGCTGTAGGTATGGAGGAGTTGGACTGCTGGGCACTATTAAATCTGTTATTTGGAGGGGGGGGTCAGGGGGTTGGAGGCAAGAATTATCCTTCCATCTCAAGGCAAGCATAAATATTTCAAAGCACACATGATTCTAATTCCATTGAAGCTCATCTCAAACACCCCAGACTTTTTATTGAAAATGAGATGATAATGTATGATGGCCTGCAACAGATACACCAGTATTTTAAAACTACTGCTATTGGGCCAAGTAATTATGCAGTACAGCTGTTGCGTACTATACTGGATTTTTTAGTGTTTTACGGGTTTGTGGTGCTGTGCAGCATGGAAGTAAGAGGCTTTTTCAGAGTGCTGAATTCAAAAGTCTGATTATGCAGGCCTGTCTTGTCTTTTCCCTTCTTGATTTGTAGTAGCTAATAACAAACTAAGGAACCAATAAAAGTAAGTTGCATTCATTGATTAGGTTAGCACTCCACACGTCTAAGGCAAATGAAGAAGAGCCAATATTGTGAATTCTATTCAATTGAATGATCAGATAATAAAGAATCAGTTAATTTGAAACAGGTTATAGTTTTCTTGAGATATTTAGTAACTTTCTCAGGCCCTTCTCCTGAAACAAAGGAGCAGTCCTAATAAAGATGCATGGGATCCTTGCTCCCAGAGAGCGCTCACTGATGTGGTAAAGGGATTTGTGATCACACCTGCAGCACTCAGATTTCTCCACCAGCAAAGCGCAGCATATGGGGGAGACATATTGATCCATCCACCTTCCGTCTCCTCTTCCAAAAAGCCTTGCGAACCCCTTCAAGTCCAGATGACTGAATGAAATTTCTTTCTTCATATAGTTGTTTGAAGTCTTTGAAAGGGTCATTTAGTGTTACTCTTCTCCGCTCAGGAAAAGGCACTAGTGATCTCGGGAATCGAAACCACTGCTCCTTCACAGGCACAAGGGCTAGTCCATCAGACCAGGCCAACAGTGGATTGGCTTCACTAGGGCACAATGCTCAGATATCTCCTCTATAAAGTGATAATTAAGTTTACTAATAGCTCATTAAAATTTGATCAATCTTCCTAGAAATAGTAACATTATAATCATAATGAAACAGGATCATTTTTATCAGCTTGTTTTTGAGGCCATTATAATTGGCTTCATTACAATTAAGAAAGTATTTTTTTAAAAGTCATTTCCCTGGAAATGTTATAGAACAGTTTGTTCTGCTAGATATTTCCACTTCAGGCTTCTAAGTTGCTTTAACTCCCTGCGTGCTGCAAGCTTTCTCCTAGCATTTAAGTGATGCAAGTGCCAGTTCGAATTATGCAAGATGTATCCCACCCTTTGTATCCCAAAGGTACTTATTCTGAAAATTGACCATATTAGAGTACTAATTGGCTAAGCCACCATGCTGGCTGATGTGAAATGCTTTCAAACACCATGAAACAGCTGTGTTTATCGGAAATATGAAGAGTGACTTTTTAATAAGGAGATCTGGCAATAATCCAAATTTGTTGAAAGGAACTTGCACTTCTGTGTATAATACAATACAAGAGGTAAAGAATAGAAGCCTAAAACAATAGCTTCAAGCCCACAGATTTTTGTGATGAAAGCAGTTACCCAAACAAGAAAAAAATAATTAAGAAACTTGGGCTGGGATTTGCGGAGGTCCTGAGAGAATTCATTAACCGCTTCTGAATATCAGTGGGAGCTGTGTCCCCATAACTCTTTCAAAGGTTTCTGAAAGTCCCCATTTTCCTTACTGCCCATTAGGAATAGACTTTAGAGTGATAAATGTAGAGTGATCTCTTATTCAGGTTAGCAAGGACTTGCCTCTACTTAAATATTGAGCTGCTGAGGGTAGGCCTGAGCAGCCCTAGAACCAGCCCTTCAAAGGGAATTCAGATCACTGGAAAACCTGAGTATTGCTTAAGTCCCATAATGATGCAAAAGGGCTGTTTAGTAACACATCTGTCAGGTCCATGGATGAACCAAATTCCGACGGATGGGGTCCTGCATTCCCATTTGCAGCGACAAGGCTGGGAAATCACAGGGCAGGAGAACAAAAAGAGGCCTTACCCTCTTAGCATGGGTAAAAGTTAGGTACCACTAATACTTACTTCTATATTATATAGGCAAACATAGATGAAACATTCAAAACATAATATAAACAGCTGACCAATGCAAGAGAGATACAAATACCCTAAATATGGTGGATGGAGGATCTCTTCCTGCCCATGGGCATCAAAAAGGACTGAACTGCACAACATCCATCTTGCAGCTCCAGAAGTCAAGTGCAGGTGGTCGGCTAAGCACTGCTGAAAAAACGGACCCATGGTGTCTCCGAGTCAGGCCTGGTCATCAGCCCCTTTCTGCTGCTCTCAAGACCAGAGTGGTATAAGCCACCTGGACCCTTCATTCAAAAACACTTTCTGTAAGAGATTTTGCAGTAGCAAGTGGGAGGCAGAATGACATTTTGCCAAGGCCCACGGAGTTCCCAGCAAAAGGAAAATATGCTTAAAGCTGTGTTTGGGCACAGGGTTTATTGGTGTACTCTGGATTGCTGAGTATTACAGGCTGCTTTTGAAAACCTGTAGAGCTGAACTAAGCACTGGTTCCAGATTCTGGCATAGGCAGGGGGCCAGTTAAGTTAGCTATTTTGAGCAGATTGTTTTAAAACATGTCAAAATTCTTCTACCTTTGGGAGATCAGAATACTATAGAACTGATTACACAGGTACAGAAATAAAAATCATACCTACAGAAAGCAGGTCTCCCTTCCCAGACCATAGCTAGAGGTCAAACCAATCTAATTTAACCTATTTGTAGCATTCCTACTTCACATCAAATCCTGGCAACTTTTGCGTATCATTATTGCTTTTAATACACATGATGTATTCTCATATATAAGATAAAAACTACTGCTAGGAGAATATATCATGTCTTTCTTATAATGAAATGCAGTTGATAAGTTTACAATAGAAATGTAAATTCTCTTAAAAACCACAACCTTTATGTGTGTGATGATATAATTCTGCTTTGATACTAAAAAGGGCATGGTAATGGAATCTGTGACTTTGGAGTGATATATTGCTGTTAAGTTAATAGGACTCCACATTCCCATTTCTAATATCAGTGGGTTTTTTCCCTTTCATTCTGTAGATGGTAAGCTGATACTACATAAACATTGTTAAAGCTATAGTTCCACGCTACAGTAATTCACTTAACTTTAACATGATTTATGGTTCTGTCAATAGAGGAGGTTGAAAATCCAGAGCTCTGATGCTTAAACATGGGTTCCATATTTAAAGCAATAATGTGCTTTTTGTGTGTGTCTGAAGCTAGAAGAATTTAGCATAAAGCAGAGATAAAAATATTATAGTTCACTGCACTGTTTAAAGCATATAGTTTAACTTCACGGATACATCAAAGAGAGCAAAGAAACTGAACACAGAATCAGTAAAAGCATGGGTAAAATACTTTGTTCCTGCAGCACTTTATTTTTATATTATTTTTCAGGGATGCATGAAATCCTATTAGTATTTTTAACACTCCCCTTTTCTCATTCTTTTGCTCAGTTAGATCAGCTCCTTTTGTCAGGATGAGTTTAAATCTGGGTCCACTGTGTTAATCACCCCCCTTTCTTCTTTCTGGCACTTACCCTCCAGGCATTTTGCCTCTTTAGGAGATTAAGCGACCAAGTCATCTGGTTGCTCTAACATGTCCTCACTGGAGCAACATATTAACACAACTCCTCTGCAAAAGAGCCCTCTTTAGAAGTTTGCTGCAGGGATGACAAATTAACCCAGCATGGTGTCCCACACATCTATCTCAGTACAAATTATTAGTGTAATAGAGCTTTTAGTTATGCATTTATCTAGTAATTATTGAACGGTTATACAAAACGAAGCTGAGCAATCATGGCCCTTTATGAGGCAATCTCAGTGGGTGGTCTTACAGTTAATTTAGGATAGGACTGTCTAAGCAGTTCACTCACACACAAATTAGCTGAACAGCCTGCTCCTTTAAATATTTCCTATGTCACAGGCTAACTCTTTACAATACAACAAAGGTAGAGTTTTAATTACACGGTTCCTGACTTTTGTTTAGCTGAAGCTTTAACCGTTTGCAAGCCTTCCTCTCTGCCCTCCCCTGCCTGGCATAGAGCAGTGGATGGCAGTTCGGGTAGGGTATCTCATAATTACTAAACCCTGACCTTGAGGCCATCTGTTAGGAAAGTGTTTTTCCTTCAGCATCATATTATTTCCAAGTGAGTGGAGAAAATAAAAATCTTCACCTACACAGTCAGCTATCCTGACTGTAAACTGGTGCGCTGCTTTTCACTGTCACAAAAGTGTAATGCTGTTGAAGGCTTCTACTCAACTTTCTTACCCTTGTGGTGTGGCTCTCTCCTCTTTTGGTTCTCTAACATTACCATTCCCTGGCCTGAGGTGTCTGTATCGGAATTAAGTTGCACCGCTTTGTTTTTGTCAAAATTCAAAGGAAAGTAGAAGGTTACATTAGTCTGCCAGCTGACAGCATCGAGGAGCAGCCACGGAATAGGATCTTACAAAATGTCCTTTTACACTGTGGAACTCTGCAGCGAGCTAGCGTTAGCTGGAATTATCACTTACATTTGCTTGAAGCTGGCTGACAGGACAGCTAACAGGCACTGATATTTTGGTGGCCCTGTGGAGAATTTTGATAGAGAAAGGCACAATGTCTTCCCAGATATGTGACATGAAGTTTTTGCCACTTTGGCACAAACAGAGAGTACCATCCTGTGGAGTTTCCCTGGTAGGCCTTGTCCTGATAAAAATCTCAATGGCAATGCTTATTATGGAGAAAATTAATATAATGGGAACCACTCCACTAGTTGACTTTCACCCCTTCTCTTTCTGCACACACACCCACTTCCTTGGGTTCTTCCCTTTGTGCTGAATTTTTGTTTCTTGTAATTGTGTTTCTCCTTCATTTTTCTTCCTAACATAAGCATCTCAAATTCTTATTTTTTTTTCTTTCCTTGCCTTTTCTTCCTTGCTTTTTGGCTTGCAGGATCTATGCTGTTATATTCTGTGGAAATGCTTGAATGCTCTACAGCACAGGCTGCCGTATATCCTAGGTTTACAAGATCGTGGTCAATTTAATGTTTCAGCCAGCTCCAGAAATAAAGTCACTAGAGTGTAAGTAGCAATACATGGCAGCCTAAAATCACTTATGTAAATACTGCTGTCACCCATAGTATTTCAATCCTTCACTGTCTGGTAAAGAGTTCAAGTGGACGAATGTCTGGGAGACTTTGTAAGATGCCAGCATTACATGATGGCTTTGCAATACTGGAGTACTATAGTGAGCTACACTGACCACCAAATAATCTAACTTGCAGGTAACAAAAGTATGCTGTGTAGGAGACAGAGATCTAACTGCCTGAATTTTCAACGCTTGGAAATAAATTCTAAAACTGATAGTGACGCTAAAGCCACCCTATAGGTGATCAATTTGCCATCTGCCAGACACTGAATCCTAACCACACTGGTCCAGAGAAGACATATGGTGCATTCATAGAGTCATGCCCAAAAAACTGCCATCATCAAGTGAGGCTCCATGAATCACTTTGCTAGCTTATCACCAAAGAAACTTGGATCTTACCACCATCTGTTGGAACTACTGAGGAGTCACTGAAGCATTGGCATCCATGTGCCAGCACTCACTGCACATCTGGTCTTCTGGTCAGCCAGCTCAGATCCTCTCTGCTGGCTACTGCCCAGCTGGGCTGAGTACTGGCAGCAGCACCAATACAGATAGGAAACCAGTGCACAGCCTTCCACAACACAGTACAGTACAGACAGCTTCATGAGAACAGAGGTTTTCCAACTGGTTCATTGAATGGAGCACCTTATAGCTAAGAATCCTCTTAAGGATCTCCTCTTCCTCCAAGCAAGTTTTGTTTCCAAAATGACTCATTGTGGGGATCGCTGGGAAGGGCACTCAGTATCCTGGGATACCCCAGCATAAGACGTGCACTGTATTCTAAGGAATGTTTGGAAGAATGTGAAAGATTCAGGAATATTCCTGAGAAGTTATGTATCACTGGTTGTCAATGACAACACCTGCCACGAATAGTCTACAGCTTCTTTTCTGCTGTCTATTTTGATCATGCTTTACAAATGCATCTCATATACACATCCAAGTGATAAACTTTCACATACGAACATCAGAAGGAGATTGAACCTTCTTGTAATTGTTCAGTTGGCTGAGGAGCTTACTCTGATTGCAACCTACTTACTCATCAGAGAAAGACTTTCCTTTCTCTGAAATACCTCTGCAGACAGAAGATTAAATCCTGCTCTTACTTTTCTGAAGACCACTCAGAATGACCTGCCACTGACCATTTAACTAATGCGTATGTATCCAAAGAGCATGCAACATGTATATACTATGTCATACCTATAATTTTGGCAGAAAGGTACAAATCCCAGTAACTAACGGTGGATATGAACTGCTCAAAGATTATACCCTCTTATACAATTACATTATACTCCTCATGTTGCCATTTTTGATACCTGAAAAGCTTCTCTTTTCTGCTTACTGTCCTAAAGTACACTGAAGGCAATGGGATAAAGAACAAAGCTGGATTTGCAGAAAATAATCCATCTCAGCATATTACCCTTTACTAACAGAATGGGGTGTTGTAGAAGAGAAATAAACACAGCCAGTGTGCTGTGGAAGAAGAATACTGAAGAGGAATGTCCAAAGAGTACAAAGAACGATGTCTGGAACAAGATTTTTCCAGGATGATGACACTTAAAAGAATTCATGGATGGATTCAGAGGGATTTTTTCCTGAAAGTCTGTAAAAGACTTTGTGAACAAGCATAAAATAGTAAATGCAGAAGAACAGTTTTGGTTAACCTGTTAAGAACCACGATGATTATAAACTGTGTTACTTCTTTATAGAGTTGGTAAAGACATCTCCTTCCGAGCAAAAAAAATTTGGGAACTGCAATTATTGTCTTTGCTCTTTCAGGTTCTGGCTGTCTTTGAATGTTCTTCTCACATAGCTGATGAATATCCCCTTGTGTGCAGGAAAAGTCTTGTGAAACAGACTGTAGATGAGATTTAAACAAGGCCTCACCAGTGATGCATTTCCTCTCTCAGCCACACAAAAATCCAAACACAGAGGGTCTAAACAGGGGCAGACAAAAGCAATCAATGATCTTAAAAAATAAGTGTAAGGTAAAACATAGCTAAATAAAGAAAGGCCTATTAACTAATCAATCAACAACTCAAATCTAAATGGCTGAACTTCTAAAAGATAGCAATTCAGAGTCAGCTGATGTGCACTGAATATAATGTTAATGGAACATTCATATTATTCATACTTACATCACCAATTATCAAGGCTTTTAAAAGAAGATATATTTGCCAAATAGCTCAGATCCAAATTTCAAGGGAAATCTGTATAGAACTGAGATGCCTAAATATCTTCTCAGGATCTAGGTATGTGTCTAAGGGTAATAAATAATTTTTATGGGTCTAACCACAACAAATCAAACTACAAGTAGATTTAACAAAGCACAAAACCCCATGAAGTGCAGTTCTGACCTCACTTCAATTTAGTGCAATTCCACTACTTCACACCGCATCACCTGGACTGTGCAGACGAAGAGGCTCCTCCTGGTTTATGCTGCCCTCAGTAAAACCACACTAATGCCCAACAGACATTTCAAAATAATTTCTAGTAGGAATTGCTAATATGACTTTTTATGCTTCAACATTTGACCATTTCCTTAATAATCTTCTCTAAATGAGACAAAATTTCATAGCAGAAAGAAACATGTCACAACCATTCATTCCTATTTTATATCTTCCAAAGAGGTTTGTAAGAAGATTCATTCATTTGTGTATATTACTGTGCCCAAGTGAGTTCCTTTGCAAATGTGAACTCGGTATTGCATTCAGTTTTCTAGGCTAAATGCAAATGCATCTTTTTACAAAAATGTATAAGCACATCTAGACCCAGAGGACATCTCTTTTACTTGGAAAGTCAGTCAGAAGAGTACTGTGAAGAAAACCAGCCAAAGCATCGCAGGAACCAACTTCAAAGGAGTCCCCTAACAAGGTGTTTCTTCAGCACGCTGATACCAACAACACAAGCAGTAATGACTGGCAGAAACAAAGCCACAGTGCTGGAAGACAGGCGTGGTTCAGAAGTGAGTGATGGGTCCCTGTTTTGAGCAGTTTAAGACTGAATCTATGTTATGAATGGACACAAGCAGAAGACACTCTCTGTAACACATTCTGTCCCTTTGCCCACCCTCTTCAAATAAAACCCCAAGCCCCCAGCAAACAGCATTTCCACCTCAGGCACTGTTGAATGGTCATCAGGAGTTTTACCGAACAGCCCAGCCTAGCAAAACCAAACGCAGGTCTTGACAACTAAAACATCCAGGTTATCAAGCTTCCGAAGCACAGCCTCTCACTGTGGGTGTCTCACACATGGCGATGACTTTCCGTGGAAAGGTGCTGGCATGGACACTGGGTGCCAGGGCTAACGTTTAAGCTGCCTGGGGGCTCTTGGGTTAGGCCTCACCTCTGGGTCCTGTAATGACAGGTCGATGGTGCTGTGTGAAAGCCGTTCCAAGGGAGGAGGTCTGCGAAGGCGAGGGACTGCTGAAACCAGACTTCTCTGACTTCTTTAATGTAGTTGGCGATGGCATTCCTGGCAAGAATGATTGATAAGTGCAATTTAATAATGCTAGGTCATGGAACGACAGCCTATGCATTGTGAAAGTGGGTGCAGAAGCAGCTAGATAAACTTAAAGGACAAATGAAATGGAATACAACAGCAAGCCAAAAGCTCACTTTTATTTCTGGTCTTTTTTGAGGCAGAAGCGGCCATGGTTTGCTCTGAGCAATGAGTACTAAAAGGCAGCCATATTTTTCTTTTAAATCTGAAATATGAATAAGATGCAGCTTATTATTGCTACTGAAACCTACTCTACTTTATTTTTAGAAATCTGTAATAGCTGGAGCATTTGGATTTTTACAGGCTTTTTATGAGTTCTGTCTTTCACTGACTGGTTTAGTAGATTATTGCAAATGGATCTTTTAAATGTGCTGCACGACTCACCGCACAACTAGAGAATGAAGTTTTCTGAGTTCAGACTCTGCCTCTCCTTACTCTCTTGACTTCAAAGGTATTTGAAAGTAATACATTTATGTGGTTCCCTTTTGCTTTCAAATTTTTTTTAAAGGGTGAATGGTATTTGTGTCTTGGTATTAGAAGCCACACTGGAATTATTTCAGAGTTGTTATTATGCCCTTGTACTATATCAAAGGCTTCCAATGAAGATCAGAGTTAAGTTGCCATTGGGTGAAACCTCTCCTGTGGACAGGCAGAAATGGTGTAATGCTAATACAACCAGTTTGTTATACTCTGTAAGAACAACTCCTGTTGATATCACATCAAGCCCATGGCACCGAAGAAGTTAGTGGAATGAATATACTGCAACAGGCTCTTAAAGTCCGAGCCATTTCTGCATGTGATTTATGCTTGGATAAAAGAATATCACAGCATATAGATGAAGAACATGTATGTGTGATTGTTGTGTCTGTAGTATTCTCTATATTTTTATAGTTCTAGAGGCATATAGGTATTCTGATTATCTGCACATACTCTGAAAACAGATAATTTCCAGTATATACAGTACATCAGACATTTTGCATACCCATAGGGATATAGCAAAACAAAGGTGCAGAATAGTTGAGATTTCAGGTACAAAAGCAAAATATCAGATCATGTGAAAGTTGAACTTCCACTGGCAAAGTCATTCAACCTTATTTCCAACTCTGTATTTTATAGAATTTAATTGTCATAAAGTAAAGAGAGAGGCCTGGACAATATTATCTCTGGACAATATTATTAACTTTATATTTAATAACACTGGTTTTATAGTCCCTGGGATGTTGATTGCAATATGCAGGAGCCTTCTTGTACTTTATGCGCTGCACTGCTGGGGTCTTAATGGTTTCAGTGAGGTTTTGCAGTTTATGTTTCAGAAAGTTGAAGTAAGGGGATGGTTAGAGTTCCAGTGTTACACTTGCAGCTTTCTGTCTCGAAACTATCTGCTGCAAGGGTTTGCTGTTGTGGTGGCTTTTTCCTCACAGCAAGAAAGGTTACCTACTTAGTGTTTTAAAATAAAAGTTTAGAACTGACAGACTATTGTACAAGAAAAATACTGATGGGTTTTGTTGTTTGGGGTTTTTTTCCCTATTGGTCTTAAGGACTTTGAAGTAGGGACAAAAGCAAAAAGAGTTGGTTCAGTTTGGGGGTAAGAGAGAAAAGGAGACTGAACTAAGGTATTTCAACTAAATATTCCAATGCAGCTTGCTGAATTTCTGCTCAAATGACATGCTGGGATGTAACTCAGGTATTGATCTGTATTTGAGTGTCCAGATTGAGGACAAGCATACTCAAAAGAACTAACAGTGCTGTTGACCCAGATTTCCTTATGATGGAGGAACTGGGGATGGAAGCATCAAATGATTGTCAACCCCAGCCCTAAACACAAAGTCAAGGGTCGGTGGCAATATTTGTGCTTGGCGAGGGGTAGAGGAACTACGCTGCTGGCAGCAAGGCTGGGGGTACCTCTCCTCTGTGCTGGGCTGTGGAAGGGGCTCAGTTTGCTCCTCAGGAAGGTCTTAACGTGGCAGGCTCCATCCCTCTAAGTGCAAAATATCATGGACAGAACAAGGAACTATTTATGCACAGGGACTATCATAGTAAATACACCTGCTTGTGAGCTGCTCCAGCTGTAAGGCTGTGCAGTACTGCTGCATGGAGGCACAAGGCCCTGCATGCAGCTGACAGTTGTGCAGCCCATAAGCAGAGATCCAGGAGGGGACATTGAGTACCTGTGCCCTGGGCAAGCAACCCAGTACGATCTAAGTCTACGCACCATATGGTTCAGCTGACTCATGAACTCCCTGCTTTCCCCCATCTCCTCTAGCTGCATGCCTCTTCAGGGTTATGGGAAAGATAATAAAGCTTTTGAGAAAGCAAAGGAACTATTTTTTTACCCCTGTGCTAAGAAATCTGCTTGACTCATCTAAACCATGGTAGGGAGAAGGGGTAGAGAGAACAGTGGATAATGGTTTAAAGCTGTAGCAAGTTCATGTGATTGTGTCCAAACACTGGAACCTGAGGAGCTACAACAAAGCTGTTGAATGACCTTCCACTATGGCGATGGTGAGCAGTGTCATGTTCATGTGGGGATGAGTTTTATAATTTTCATGTGAAAAATGAGATTTTAATGTAACGCTATGTTGTAAAATTGAATAGGAAGACAAATTGCGGCACCACTAATTGGTTCCTACTTTCTTTATATTTGCTATCATCGTTCTGATTGCATTATCACTACTTTGGGTTTTCTTTTTTTTTTTTCCCAGGGTATTCTGAAATGTATTGGTTTGGAACAGTCCAAGTATACCATGTTTTCATTTTGTTTGAGGTTTGTAATGACACATTTTATTTTGAGTGATTGTATCCATCAAATCTCAAGAAAAAAATGGCTGCTTCCTAGTTCAGAAGAATATGCAAACAGGAGCTTAATTACATCACTTAATATTGACCAAAAGAAAGAATAAGATGAGCTTGCCAGCTCATTTCCAAAGCATGTTTTGTCCTTTAAGAGGGGAGGGTATGACAGAAAGTTAGGCAGTGCAAAGCAATTAGCATCATTCACATTTTATGTTGCGCTAGCATGGTGCTCTAGCAGCAAAATTCAAACATTCTTTGAATGGGTTAATAAAAGAAGAAATACAGTCGGCATGCAAGAAAAAGGTTTCCAAGAACAAGCCAAAATATGTCCCATTCTTCTAAATTTATCACAGCCATGTCACATTATCCTTGAGACTGCCAGGAATGTCAATTTTTTTGCAATTTAAAAAAAATATCTCATTTAGCACCATATGTTTGGTTAATGTGCCTGATATATCCTGCGTATTCTTTAGTCCATCCATTTCTAATACTAATTTTCTTTTTTTTCCCCCTTGCTAAGCCATATGTTACAATGCTGGTCATTCTATCGACGCTCCTTCCAGGAGCTGAGAGCAAGAGCGAGGGAACTCTGGTTTAATCACCCAGAAAAATTTGCATCTGATGCTGTAAGTCTCACTCTTAGGTACAGAGTCTCAACACTTGAATTAGCATTGTAGGTGCCCAGTGCCTATGAAAATCAGGCTATGAGACAGCATGGTGTATATTAACAACTGTGAGGCAGGAACTAAGATAAATGACTAAATATGGAATTAGGTGTTTAATTTCTGGCACCCATTTTTGAGACTCTTGGCTAGTTTTAAAGGCCTTTTGTTTCATACCTAATGAGTTTTAACACATTTAGTGGTCCCCAGTCCGCAGCTTCCCCTCCTGTGTTGCTCAGGGATGCAGGAAATTAAAAAGTTAAAACTGAAGCTACCCTGGGCAGAGCCCAGGGAGTATGCTGCTGCCTTGCATGGCTTTTCTCAGCATTGTCCCCAAGAGCTAATGAATACTGGGGACCACTGCACTAAAGACCAGATTTCAGCACTTCACACAGCCCCAAGGAAGGGGTAGTGCCAAGTCATAAGGACACCTCTGACTCCCGACTCTTCTCTCTCTCCTCTCTGATGCAGGGCAGCAACAAATTACAATATCCCCCAACCCGTCTCAGCTGCGCTGGCCGGTGAATGGGGAATGGAGCCAAGGATCCTCCCCGTTGCCTGCCTCTTTCTATCCATCTGCTCTGAGCAAGGAATAAACAAGAACAGCCAGAACACAACGGCTGGGTAACCCAGGTGGGGTTTAAAAGTGTTTCTTACTATTCTGTGTATAGGACCGTTGTCCAAATCACAGTCACACCTGGCACTTTCAGGAAACAGATTTCGTAATTCAGGTCTGAGTCTCCTCTGAATGTTATTTGGAGTGTAAGAGAAGAAAATCAGACTCAGTCTATTTTTGTGTTATGGCAGCTTTTAACTACAGAATAAATGGAAAAGTTAATTGCTAAATAAAAAAGAAAATAAAGGGATTTGTGGCGTAAAACACAGATGGAAGTCTGAGTGGGTGTGTTACTTTAACTTACTGTACTTGTGTTCATGTGATTCTATAAGTATATGTATGCCAAACATATATGGTCTTAGCCTGCTCCCATTAACATGAATCCATTTTTTTCACTGGACAGAGGGAACCAGATCAAAGACCATGATGGTGCTAAATGGAACAAGATGTGTGCTTTCGTATTTTTTTCCAAAAGGAAATATTAATTTGACATTGGTTTTTCAGTTGAAAAGAATTTTAATTGCAGTACACAATAAGCAGAAAATTCAGACAACAATAATCTTGAAACTGTTAGCAGCATTATATTTCTATCAAGGAATTTGTGCGCCTTTTCAACATTAGAGCTTTCTGAATTTTCATTAATTTGGCATTTCCCTAAACACACAAGTTATTTTGTTCATTCCACATCATGCATCACACCCTTCTGCTCAATGCATAATGCAAGCGTAAATGGGATCCTTGTCCTTGAGAGACTCTGGTTACTGGAGCCATTGCACGGATGTTGAAGTCCCGCAGTAAGACTTTCCAAAACTCTGCACTTCGCAAACCTCCAGCCCAAGTTTAATCAGTGAATGCACAGGAATACTTCATGTTCCTCATCTTCTAAGGGGCACTGGAGCATTTGATGGTTTTAATTCCTCTACCTCCTTATGTTTGCCAGTACTAGAAATGCACCACATAAGAGTCTTCCTTGAGTACAGCTAAAGATCTTCAAATTTTCATGTATGAGGCTGATATATATTTAAATGGACCAGAAAATGATGCGTGAGAATTGAATAAACAAATCCTTCCCAGAACAAATACATATCTAGGAACCTATTTTCCATATACCTATGCACCTTACTAACAGAAGTACTGAAATTAGGATTAACTTTGATGGAGTGAATGGAGTCACAGCCGTGCAAGAGGAGAACAATTCCCCTTCTCTCCAAATCTATAGCTGTAGCTGTATCTGTATATCTATCCAATTTCACTTGGTTAATTACTAACGTTATTCTGACTGCACCATATCTTAAACAATAACTCCATCTCAAGTTAGTCCCATTGGTAGACCAGCTAATAGTCATCTCCAAAGATGACCTTGGATAATTACCCCAATATTCCCAGTAGCTCTCTGCCACTAGACTCCTGATAGAGATTTCATAACAAAACCTATGAATGAAACAGGGTGTGGATCTTCATTCTCAAGGGATACATGAAAAGGAATCATGGAAGCTCAGATATCTGCAGGTGGACCATGAAATCAACAACATGCAGAACAAATAGATGATGCAGAAAAACAAGTTGGCTGTTGAAGAAAAAATCATATGATATATGGGAAGAATTTTTCAAGGAATTTTCATCCTTTTGTGCAAACTATTCCAGCAGTTTCACTGAAATCAGTATCAACAGGAATGCTGATCAGCCGCCTTTTTCTTTTTTTCCTGGGGAATTCTTAATTTCAAGCTTGAAATTTTGATGGCTATAATACTGTCAGTCATAGCAAGTCTGTTCTACTTAGTGCTGAGCAAACTTTATTTGTCATCAGCTGAGATACGATCACACTAACTGCCATCCATCAGTTTACTGTATTAGTTGCTCCTATATACGCAAAATACAACGCAGATGGAAATTCACTCATCCTAATGAAGTGCTGTTTAGTTTCTACGTTCTGAATGGATACTTGCTCCCCTGGTCACATTCTGAGTTACCATGATCTCTGATTAACTACCTGCCAGTGAGCATCTCGCTTCAGAAGCCTAAATCCAGCTTAATAAACAGTGATTTTACAGAAGAAAAATGAAAGCTCCCCCTCTATCCACTTATCAAACTACTGCATATGCATCACCAACACACACAACCAGTTTCCTCAGAACTCGACATCTGACAGATCATCAGGAAAACAGAGCTAATCTATCTGTACCCATCAACATCGTATCATAGGTGACTGCCAGATACTTAAGAAGCTATCCAAAAGAAATGTCACAACTCTTTTTCAAGACACTACAAAAGAAATGTTCCAAACAAAATAAAGCAAATGCACATACAAGTAAATGAGCCAAAGAACTTAATAAAAAGAGATTGATTAAAATGAGGACCAGAATGTTCAAAAAGGACTGAGAGAGAGAGGTGCCAAAGGCGCATTAAATGGATTCAATGGCTTTAGGTTTTAAATGCTTTTGGACTCCTCAGCAATTTTTAGCCAAAAATGATAATTCAAGTTAGAATCAAAATTCTGATGTCACTTAGGAAAAAGAAGGTTGAAATTTCTCCTTTGTAAATGAGCACCGCTCCATTTACAAAGGAGAAATATCACTTCATGCTGTTGGAAGATCGTGCCTACAGAATTTTAAACCCAAGCGCTACAATATTCACAATTATTTTAAAATCCTACCCCATTAAAATCTGCCTTAAATTGTTTGGTTCAATGTTCCCACAGTGTATTAGCTTATCTGTTTGTATCTATGTTTACAGCATCATCTGGATTATTTTAGAGGTCTTAAGTTAGGCTTCATTCCTGCTTTGTCACCAAAGTGGTTCTTTCAGTAACTAATAAACTAGTACTCAACATATTACCAATTTCTTCAACATATAATTGCATGAGTTTTATATTTAAAACCTTTAATGAGAAGCATAATAAACAGCAAGATAACAGTTCAATTTTCCCGTTGATTTAATGTTAGTTTCGGTATCATTTTGCATTGTATAAACATGTATTGTAATAAAAATTAAAAAAAATTCTAATGACGTTTTTAGACATCTTGTCTGAAATTCATGACTACATTTGTTTAATTTCAAATGTTATTTGAGAGTTTTTCACCATACTTGGCAGATTAGATATAGCAGCAGGGACAAACTGCAGCCATCCATAGGAGTATATACCTTTATGTGGGTGCTTTGGGGATGGAACATCTATAGCTGTAAGGCAAAAAATGCCATCATAAATTTGGATGGCATTTACAAAGCCCTCTAAAGTCTTTGCATATGATTATAGCTGAGGTATGATATTTTTGCAAGTAAAAGACCCAGAATAGATTTATGTTTCAACTATATCTTCCTGAGATGCATATGGATGCTAAATTGCAAGTGATACTAAAGAGAATTTTTAGTAACTGAAGAGGATGGACTCAAATGTTTGGTTTTTTAAAAATTATTTTTTATTTTCTCAAAAATCATTTGCTCATTATTTGCATGTCATCAAAAGATCATTGGCTATCCAGGCTATATATAACAATGATGGCTGCTAAATGCCAAAGGCATGAGATGGAGATGGGCAAATATGCAGATTTTTTCGACCTGTGACCTCAGTTACTGCATAGTAATGTTTTTAAATTACTTTTATGATGACAAGACTAACTTTGGTGTTAATATTGGTTTTGAAGACTTAATCGGTATACACTGCCATTGAACATATGTTTTAATTAATAAAAGAGCTGCGGTCAGGATTGAAAAGGGCTCAGGTAATTTACCACGTACTGTAAAGTCACCTGATTTCTGTGCAATTTGAGGTGAAGAGTTTACACATTATTCCAAAGAAAGAACAAGTTGCAAACTGAATTCATGTGCATCGTACCAAACTGGAATGGATTTATAATTTGACAGGTCAAGAGTGTACTCATGGAACTGTTATGTATTGCTATCCAGTGGTTCTTGGTATTTCTGCCATATGACTCTCTAGGTTTGACAGTCACAGGACTGAACAGTCATCTTATTTCTCTGTAACACAAAAAATAATTTGTAGCTGACCTACAGCTGCTGTGCTCTTTTACTGGAAAGTGTCCATTGCCAGTTGTACACTGGTGAGCGCCCACTGGAACAGCACTGCAGACCTGCTGCCGGCAGCTCCTGGGGAAGTCTTGGCAGCTCCCAGGCAGCAGAGACTTAAACTGCTTTCCAGCAGATCGGCTCTCAGGCAGGTGATATCAGATAGGTGAAATCAGCCTCATTTTTCTCCATTCCCAATGGCTTTAGGATTCTGGGAGGAACAAAGAATCCCCCCTGGAAAAAAATAAAATGTTCCCATTGCAGAGAAGGCAGAGCACAGCAGTTTGGCTTTGGCATCATTTCCAGAGGAGCCATGTATGACCATGCCGCCTGCAGGTCTGCTTGTGTGATCTTCCCAACACCTCTCCCATCTCCTGAGCAATTTAAAACACATCTGATGGAGAGGCAGAGGGCTCGCAGAGAAAAAGCCCCTGCAAGTTTCATGAAAACAGGCATGGGAAGGGCAGAGGTAACGTGTAAGTGCTCCCTCCAGTGCTATCATTCTGGCAAAGTGGTTGGCACGAGCTCTCTCCTTACTAGACACTGGAGAACCCACACAAGAGGGGACACCTCGTACATCCCCCCAACCAACACAAAATGTCTATGCACCGAGAACATGAGCATTGGCATTGTTTGAATAAGCACACCCACCATGTAGTGCTCCACGGTGTTCGGGGTTTCTTAGATATCCTAATTTTATAAAAGAAAGTAAAAGAAGAAAAAAGAAACAAGGTGAGAGAGAACACTATCATATTTTGTAGCAAGCAGGATACTGTGTGAAATCTTGGCCCAGTGAAGTGATAAAGGGGAAGCTTTCAGTTTGCTTAAGGGAAAACTTACGAGCGAATAGTAAAATTACCAAAACACCACATTGCAGAAAATGGGTGCAATTAGGTTCAATTAAGCTGTAAAGAGGAAAATGGCACTTTAGCTTACAAAAATGAAGGGACAGAGGGAGCTAGCAGAAGCAACTTTACAAGATTTGTATGCATGAGAACACTGCTTCACTGGACCAAGAAAGCTACAGTATGGGACAGGATTTTTCTTTTATTAGACACTTTGCTAGATAGCTTTGTCGAACCTCAGAAACTGCTGCTCTGGTATTATGAAATAATCCTACATAACTTGATCTCATGAGTTTAGGAACACAGAAAAATAGCCATGCCAAATCAGATTACAGGGATCCACCTAGTCCAGTATCCTCTCTCTGACAGTGGTAGCTAATGGATGCCTAGAAAAAAGACCAGGGAAAGCATACAGTGATAATTCTCCAAAATACTCTCCCAGCCTCCAATGATTTGTGATTCAAGGACTTCTAGGACAAAGTTGATATCATGGTATTGAAGATACTCAAATCCAAATGCACAGTTTTACACCTCCCCTCCTCCCCTTTTTTGGATTTCTACCCCCATGAGTTTTCTACTAGTCACACAAAAAAGGTTTCACAGTTTGGTGCTGGCAAGTCCAGTGTTCTTGCCTCTAACTCTGAATGAGCTAACAGCTTTCAAGCCCAATGACGTTATGTGTATAAGAGCATCCAACACTTTTTCCTACGTAAAAAAATGACATGTGTGCTGAGGTGCTCTAAGTGTATATACTTTGGGAGATTTTATATTTTTTTTAAAAAAAAGCAAGAATCTGGCTGTAAATTGATATTAACATTTTTCAGTATATGTGTAAAACACATGTTTCAGAAGAATAGAAGAGAGAAACTGTCACTCACTGGGAAGCTTTAGAGCTATCTGGCTCCCTGGGAAACTGCATGCAACTATTCTGGTGTCCAAGGGTTTGACCAGTGAGTTTCCTCTCCCTGCAAAGAATGAATGCAGAAGTAATAGAAAGTCTGAGGGGGAAGATTTTAGCAAATGGCTAAAGATAATCCTATTCTGCCCACTCCAGCAGGTAGGAAGCAGGTGGTGGTGGTGGAAGAAAAAGGGTGGGAAAGGAGAAACGCCCACCTTCCCCTCCCAGCAGCTGGCACAGGGGAAGGGCAGGAGGCTAACCTAGGAGAAAGTCACACACTCACAGCTCAGCCCTCTGAAATCCCTTTGTGATGCTGCATTGATATGCAACGATGCCGACAGGTCATCGCAGTCCCAGCACTGCCACACAATGTCAGGACGTTCTGCTCTGATTATTTGGGGTCTTGCTGTGACTCCCTTTCAGGATGTAGCATGGCTCACCGGCACTTGGTGATTGAAACTTAGCACACTGGGGTGGCGTAGCTTCATTAATGCTGCTACCAGTACACATAAAAATCCCGTATGCCCAGACAGGAACCGGGACTTCTTAAGCACTGTGCTTATTCTATTATCCACTTCTCAGTATAGTTTTTCTGAAGTTTTAATTTTCTAATCGAATTGGTGCCTACATGTCAGTTTTTTACTTCCTTTATAAAAAGAATCAGTAAAAGTAGGGGGTCTAAAAAAAACAGCTTATCCTTACATTTTTGATGGCATATTGACTTTATAAGAGTCTAAAGGCAGGAGTGATATATTAGGGAGTCCCTATAACTTTACTTAAAGCAAAAATTAGAAAGTGATCGAAAAGTTTTATAGCGGAGAGCAGAAATATAATTTTAAGCCTCTTAAAATTGCCTGAACTGTGAAATCAAGTAATGAACACTAGAAAAGGATCTGTCAGCTGGAATCAAAGCTTAGACTAGTCAGCATTTTCTTCCTAAACCTTATTATGGCAAAGATTTTTCATCTCTGCACTCTGTTCATCCCAACAAATAAACCAACTTGACCTCCACCTGTTACTCGGTGAAGTCTGCTGTCATCTTTGACTATTGACTAAACCCTATTCTTTCCCTTCAAAGCCCTCTGCACCACTGAGAAGGTGGGAAGACACAGCTGTGCACTGATTCAAATTGATACCAGTTCATAACCAGACAGCATTTCACAGTACAAATTACAAGCAACAGAGGAGAAAAAAAAAAAAAAAAAGAAAAGAAAAAAAATGTAGTGCCAATGAATTCTGGAAGGGGGCAACATTTTTCAGCAATTTAACAATGAGATTTTCATAGAAAGAAGTTATTTTTTTGCGTGATGCTATGAACTAGCATTTGAAGCAAGAAACATTTTGCTTATGCCTTAAGAATGAACCTGTGCTAACACCACATCGGAAGAACTAAAGAACATAATGGAAGCTATTTGTGTTTCTTTTATATTTCATAAGTTGAATGTATTAACTGTTTCAAAGAGGTTCAGCTCCAAATGCATGTAGGTTTCTAGACTTAAAAACAAGTCACGGCTATATAATATAACATTGTTAAATAAAAAAAATATGGAACACAGAACAGCAAGATATGTCATGAAGAAAACTGTATAGCTATAGCAGTCATTTCTTCAAATATATCATCATGACAAAACCATATAAGAAGCTTTCTAATACAAAGACATATCAGAAAAAGCCATTTCATATAAAGTTGGACTTCTCTGGGTGATTAATGCTACGTTCAACAAAGGAGACAGTGTCTGTCTAATTACATTAAATACTTATCTTCTAGGGATTGGCAGGGTGTTTCTGCTCAATGTCACTTTTCATGACAATGTAATGATAGATCCGTTTACTTACCAGTGCCATTAGCAAAAATTGTACTGTTTTCTCAACTGCCCTCATATCACAAAAATATTTGATTAACACACTGTAGCTTATCTAATACTCTAAGCAACATATTCTGCATAGTTTTCCCTCTATTAAAAGAACAAGATTACAGCTTGTAAAATTTTTATTGCACTCACACAAAAATAAATGAATAATGTGTGATACAGTTCAAATACCTTACTAGTTCACAAAACAGGTTTATTCGATTTAAAATGGTAACTTGTACTTAAAATATTAAGATTTGGGGGGAAACAAACAAACAAAGTCAGTACTCTGAGGCACTACTTCCCATCCAGTCTTTAGTTATTATTTCCTTTTCATTTCAGCACATCTTTTGAAACTTTTAATACCTTGGGGGGGGAGGGGAGGGGGCAAAGCAGCTTTCATTCCTTTGCTGAAAAATAGATATGGCCATCTCCCAAGTCTTTAAAATTCACCACATTGTGAACCGACTCTTCAGAGTCATGCTACTGTGCCAACATACAAAGAACAATAAACCTCTGAAAGAATGTACACAGCGAAGGCAGTTTATATAGTAACAAGATAATTTCATAAACCTATATTGAAGAGAAAGGCTGTGATGTAACATTCTAGCAGTATATATCAGCTACCTGATATTTACTAACAAGGTTAAGCTACTATCTGTTTGTCTCAGCACTCTTCATAATTCACTTTTTAATGGATGAACAGGAAAAGTCAGCAGTGTATGGCACAGATCATTTTAGAAATAGGACAAGACAGCTTACGGCAGTATCTATTTCAAAACACGCTCCATCTTTCCATACGATCACATCAAAAGTCTATACTTAGCAGCTACGATACTTCAAATCTACTCATAAATCCTTTGAGGGGTAAATTTCTATTTCTAAATAAAACAGCCAATTTGAAAAACAAAGAATCCTGAGGAGGAGGTGTCACCGTCAACTGGTACCACGTATAGTGCATCACTTCTCATCTTCTTGGTATCTTATGCCTGTGCAGGAGAAGGCACATGGGAAGCTTCCTTCAGCGAGGAGTTAGGACTCCAACCCCATTTTGTTACAGCCTCTCACACTGCCACGAAATGGCAGCAAGAATGTACCAGATTTGACTCATATTAGGCGTAACTCGATACAGCAATGCAGAATTAACCAAAACTGTCCTTTAAAATCCCTTGCAAGTGACTCTTGCAGCAAGAGGATGACACCACAGCCAACTGCCACATACGACTCTCCAAATTAATAATGGATTTAGGATATTCATTCCCTGAGCTGTGAGGGTTCGGGGTGTGTCTGCAATTATCTAGATATAAGTCTGACACACATTATCCTTCTATCAATGTCATTTCTCTTAGTAGCCAACAGATTATCAGCAGCTTTGTGATATTCCAGGTGTCAAAGAAGAATTAAAACCACAACAATTGCACAAACAAAGGGACAAAAGATGGGATACGTGTTTCTGAGCCCTGCATATCAATTTAATATGTGCAGCTGACAATGATGCAAATGTCCTCGGGAGAGAGGCAGCAAGATCGCTGCCCAAACATACACACACCACCGTCAGCAAGATGGCAGGGAACAGAAGCAGTAGGATTCCCAGCCCAGGACACATGCCTCAGCAGGCAAAGCAACCCAATGAAACAATCCTCTGGTTGGGGAGAATTTTGGAAGCACCTGATATGGAAAAGGGCCCTAAACAAGCCAGATGGTACTTTTAGCTGGCAGCAGAAAGTAGGAGACAGCCAAAAACATTACAGCATTTCCCCAAGAGGCCAGCAAATCGATTTTTAACCATTTTTTTTTAAAGTGACGCGATGAATATAAAAATAATGTTTCTATGCATTTTTAAGTCACTAATTTTATGAATAATACACTTAAGAAGGCAACAACTGGAAGAGATGAGAAAGCAATGGATTTTGACTTTCCCAGGGTGGTTGTATATTTGACATCGGGTTTCTATTCAGTCACTGACACTGTTTACTCTGAATTAAGTGCCAGGTTTTGTTCAGGGTTTTTCACATAACATTATAAAGAGAAAAATCCTGCAAAAGTAGAGAAATGATACTGTAAAATCACAATAGCACAACAGTTCACTGGACATGGCTGAAATGTTGTTTGTAAGACTGCTTTGCCCTCTTAAAACCTGTCCCCCCAAATTATTGGGTTTCTAGATGGTAATGTATTAATAAAGGGCAAACAATTTATTTAATACTTACAAGTTCCCATTTGGCTAGGGATTTGCATAAGAAATACAGCTGATTTGAAGATCTTTTAATTTTTAAAATCTCCAAATGGCCAGAATTTGCAATTCCGCCTGTATGACAGGACTATTTTCAGGAATCAATTTGATGTCAGATGTTGAACCTTTACTTTGACTGTCAGAAGCAGCTCCTTGCACAGCACATTTAGATTAGGCGTGGCCGAGTGCTTTTCACTCAAGGAATGGAAAAGCGATGTAGGTTGCAAGGACTGAAAGGGCAGAGTGAGGCAGAGGAGTCATGGAGCAAGCGGGAATGACCATTACCCTTTGCTTCAAAGATGCACCTCACACCTAGGACTGGCCAAGTTCAGAGGAAGAGTCAGGATGATGCTTTACTTTCATGTGCCATTACTTCGGTTAACAGTAAAGGCAAGCCCTAAGACAGGGTTAAATCTGGACTACATCCAAAGTGCTTTCTCCTGTTCGGAGCAAGGTAGTGCATTAGCTTACTGCATCACAGATAATACTCCTGGAGACAAATGTGGGCTGCTGTAATAAAACGGGATGTTACACTAAGTACAAAGAAAGATAATCTATACATTTGTATTTTCCAAAACTCATTGATTATAAATCCTTACTTTACAAAAAAAAAAAAAAAAAGTATTTCCTTTATATAGGTGGAATATAGGTGGAACTTAAGACTTTGCCTCCAGCCCTTGCTGATATTAAATGGTCCCATTCTTTTCAAGAGTACTGCTCTTGGACACGAAGACTGCAGGTACCTTCTCACTTTGCTGGCTTTTGGGGGTTCAAAGATCTGCACACAAATCCTAGCAAGGCAAATGAAGACTGCATAAACCAATAAAAGAGCCTATAATTTTTCAGCTAATTTTAGCAGCAGGATCTCTTATGTTACACTTTTTGGTGTATATCACACTAAAAATACCAGCAACCATTGACATAAGACAATAGCAGAAAGGAGGATCTCACTAGGACTGCAGGCTGTGCAAGAGTGGTGTGGGAAAGCAGAGGTGGAGAATGCTATGGATTACCTGCTCTCCCCTGAGCAAGACAGCAGTGAAATCAGAACTGTAGCCAGTATACACACTAGATGAAGATACTGCATAAATTTTAAGTTTTTGTGGAGCTGGAAAATGAAAGAATATTAAAAAGTACTTAATAGTAGCCCCTTACATAGGCTGTAGTGTCCTTACTACAGTCACTCCAGCGGGGCTCAGCCATACAGGGTAGCACTGCATTCATGTCATGAGCTCTGGAGTTACGGGTCAAGGTTACAGACTACCCACTCTGGGTGAACAACACAGCTGCTATCCCAGCACATATACATTCCTGGAGGTATAGGATGGCTCTGCAGCCACTCAGCCAAATTGTTACCTGAGCTAACAGGCTGCTAGACAGATTTCTCTGCTTTCCTATGCTCACTGACTGCTGTGGTCAAAGTGTTGGGGCAGCACTTAACTTGAAAGAAAGTAAAGAAAGTAACCAGGGAATGATTTATTCACTGCTTCAGGCAGTAAAAAAACCACTAAGGAGCATCAAGCAAAATGATCAGGCAACAGACAGAAGAAGTGGTTCTTCCTTACACAGCACCCAGTAAAACTGGAAGTCACTGCCACAGGATGTTGTGGAGGCCAAAATAAAGAACGGGTTAAAAACATCCGAGCACATCTCCAAAAGAAAAGTCCACTGAAGGTTGTCAAACACAGAGATGTGAACAGAGCCTCTGGCTCATGAAATCAAGCTCCTTGCTGCCAAAATCTGTGAGGCTGTACTCTGAAAAGCATCACTGGATGCATGTCCTGCTGTCGTATGCTTTCCTTAAGTGTCCGCTACCAGCTCTTGTCAGAGACAGCATACTGGATTAGGTGAGTGTTCAGTCTCACTGAGAAAAGCCATTTTTTCTTCTCTGTGGGCAGATCCACAGTTTTTGTAGGCTGGAATGTGCTGTAACTGGCAGATGAGAAACAGGAAAATTGCAGTAGGTATCCAGCTCTAATGAAATTAAGATCTCAGATTGCTCCTCACTGTGCAGAACCGGAGGAACATCTAGAGTCAGCGTGGCAGAGACAGTGTGAGAAAGGAAACAGAAAAAAGAGATGTAATATAGTCTGCTTCCTGTTCCCAGTCCTGTACCATCTTCTCTCTGTCCCCTAACACCTCTCATTGCATATTTTAAGTTTGGGTGAAAATGTTTCCATTAAAATAAAGCCCGTTTTCTCCTCTAAAGCAAAGATCAAAATATGTGCATGGAGTACAGTAGCCGCACTGTGTGCTACGCAGTAGAGTGATGGTTGTACTGGGAATGTTAATAAACAGTGCCGAGAGCAGAACTTCTGCATAAAAAAGGGTGTATGTTACATCTCTCCCCCTCTCCCCTGTCTCATGCAATATTTACACAGCTGTGCTTTGTAAAATGTGTAGGGGAGTTTTTTATTATTATTTTTTGGTAATTTATTTACCTAAGATAGCCCAGCATCTGTTTTGTGGTGAGCTTCTTTCACAAAGTTTCACAGTTGCCTTGACTGATGCAAAAGGAGGTCATGGTCCTTACTCGGTGATCTTAAAACCATTTGTTTCAACCACTTAGCCATTCTATTTGGCTAATTTGTGTTCTGTTCTGTGTTTTTGGTTTGTTCTCTACTTGGAAATGTGCATCCCTTGGGGAACTGATCTGGCTAGGTGAGTATTCTAGTTATCTGTTTTATAAAATGCAGAAGTGCACAGGAATTTGCAATAATATGCATCATTTACTGGCTCTCAATATGTACTGTATATTGGCTCTGAAGACTACTAATATTTTCCAGCTGCCTCCAAAAGAAAAAGTTCAATGCAGTCTTTGCAGTGGGTGCTTTCCCATGACTGCCTACACAGGTGATGAAGACTTTTCCTGTGTCCTGAAGAATTAATAAGCCTGAACGTTTCTGTACCAGCAGCATACCGCAGGAGATAAAATATTGCTTCTGCTTCCCAAACACATTAGAAAAAGCAAGTCTGCTGATCTCAACTGCTAAGACAGCACATGAAAGGAATGTAGTCCATTTCCTAACCAAGATCTAATCTATAGAAGAGTTTATAGATCCAAGTCAACATCCTGAATTGGCCTCAGAAGCAAACAAGAAAACTAGTTCAACTTTTGGAAGACAGGTACAATACTTTCAATGTGTTTAATTCCATTTTGCAATTAAATAGTCCCAAGCCGCACTATCAGATGATCTTCAAGCATAACTGCATCAGAGGAGACCCGTCTGGAGCTCACAAAGATTCAGGTTTGACAGACTCCAAATCAGTAAGAAATGCACAGCCATACTGAAACAGAGGTGCTTCTGTCTTTCGGAGCTCACCTCTGGAAAGACGTAGAAAGTGTCTGCTTTTATCCCAATACCAAGGAAGCTTATAGTTTTCACTTTGTGTCAAAAGTGAAGCACTAACTGTATCACTGTCTCTGCTTTGTGTGTGGATGTTGAACAGAATGGGTGGCAGAACACAGCTCACCCAGCAATGATGTCTGAGGAATGTTTGGTCCAAGGACTACCAATACAGCACTCCCATCACAGGCATCCCATTGTCATCAGGAAGCATTGTTCCAATCTTTGTCAAGGAATAGTTTTCCATGCGCTAAATCTTTCCTATCAGTCTGAAAAATTATTCAGATGATGCTAACTGTCTGTGGAGACAGAAGTAGCTCAAGTGATCTTGTGGTTGTCACAGCACACAAAGATCTGCTTTTAACTTGGGTCATTAAAATCAGTGAAAATAGTATGTGTGGATAATGCTAGCACCAGGCCAGTCGAAAACACAGCTTTAATTTGATAGCTGAAGGGAAACACTTTCTGCATTTTTTAACTCAGAACTCCTACAGATCCATACTCATTTTTAAATGATGCATTTCCTGACATCTGGAATCAGATGCAAGAAGCAGAGCCACAACATTGACTTGACTGACTTCTCCAGGACTGTACTGAAGGGATGTTTTCCTCTGGGGATTACAGCAAAGCAGAGGCATGTGCTCTAACACTTGCATGGGATTATTAATTTTATTAAAAATGGAAAGTACAGTTTAGGTTGAATCTCAGGGCCAAGTTTGTTGTGTTGTCCGGTATCTGGGAAAAAAGGAGCCTTTGAGGGATGTGAAAACATCTAGGACTTTTCAATCTGAACTGACTTTTCCATCAGTAGTTCTTTCCCCACCTCTAACTTCCTTCCACGACTTTGAGGCAGAAATGCCAGCAGCGTGGCATGTTGTAACAGGTCTCATGAATTGCCAAAGAAAAGCTGAGCTATTGATCCAGCGGTAATTTGCTGTCAAAATGACTATGTCTGTTATAGCAAATGAGTAGTGTTAATCATTTGACTGGATGAATGCTACTGCAAAAGACTGACAATGCTCAAAGCACCACTATTGACCTGCTGCATTTTTCCTGGCTCACATTAAGTTCTTGATTTTTGCTGGCCTTGACCAATTAGAGTTTAAGTTATCCATTAAGGTGCAGTTCCAGAAAAATTTCTCTGTAAAATAAACAACTTATATTGGTGAGTAACTCATCAACTACGCTGCAGTCTGATTCTGGTTGCCTGGCAGAGAAACACACACATTTTGTGCAGTATCTGATAAAAGATCTATAATGTGCTAACACAAACCTATCATGTAGCACCTGTGACTAACAGATTGTGATATCAAAGTCTTGATGCCTAAGTGCTCCTGTAAATGCATTAAACTTTTAGCGGCAGGAACTGTAGACTGCCAGTGACAAGGAGCTGATATGGTATTTCAGTACAAGTTGCTAAGTGTTATTGCTCTTACAAGAAAAGAAAAATCTTATGTTCTTGAAAACCACTGGGCAGCTTGTGTTTTGATGGGATACTGTAATGCAGAGAGCAGGGATAAGGGAACACATGCAGTCTACGAAAGCAAAAAGACATTAAGAAAATATCTGTATTGTACAGTAGCTGGAGTTCCTTGGAGTATGCTCCCATCGTACGTTTGATTTCGGGCACCTACCCGTTCACTTGAAACCAACTTTTTCAGCGGCAGCATGCACTTGGGGCCATGTTTTAATTCCATGTACCAGTAACAGAAGCATGAAAGGTTGCACAGGCCCGAGCACACTCTGCTTCTTGGCTGTGGCAGAACAAGGATCTTGGAAGACGCTGTAAGAGTGGGGAGAAATGCAGGGAGCTGTGTATAAAGCCTTGGAGATAAGATGAAGCACAGGTCTGAACGACAACAGGGAAAGGGGGTGAACAGGAGCAAGAGTCCTAGTCACTGTATACAGTCTAACAAAGCTCAGAAGTTCTGCAGAGAAAATGAACACTGGAAGTTTGCATGAACCTGGGAGGCAACAGGTTCTGTCTCGCCATACTGTTCATGGCATCTCTTCAGCCTAACAGCACAAATTAGCCTGATGAAATTCTCTCTGCTGTAAACCAATATGTTCTGGCCACCAGAGAAACATGATCTGTTTCTGACCTCCCATTGGAAGAGCCAAACTATGCCGTGGGCTGGAGCTTTGTCTGGTTGTGAAATGTTCCCACCGTCTTAAGATATTAAGTTCAATGGAGGAAAAAATGGCACTGGTGCCTGCTGATAGATGTGTCAAGGTATGTGATGAAGCTGCCGCACAAGGCAGGTACAATCTTAACAGCTATGTGAGTGTGCTGTCTGACTTTTCTGTACACACTGCAAATCAGAGGGCAAGACAATGTCACATCTGGGAAATACTGAGTAAATATAATTGGCAGGGATCCTGGATGTAGACCTTTTCTGGTCTAAGGAAAAGAGACATTTCCTTGGTTTTGCCTTTCTTAAATAGGTCTATGAGTATCCAAACAGTGTAGCTTAAGGAAATTAATAAAGATCATGAAATTCCTGTGTCTAGTTACAATCCAGTGAAAACTGCCCACTACAGCAAGTTGCTGAAATGTAATGCCAGAGAATTACTTGATACTGAATATTCCAGGTCTGAAGTTGAATGTTTTCCCAGTAAAAAAGGGGGTTATTTCTCTATTCCTTATTTTGTATAATACATGGTTCTCATGTTTTTCATCATATTTTCTGCAGTCAGTCCCTTGAATCATTGGCAGTAATGTAGCACAATCATTGGAAGCTCCTCTAAGCTCTGAGTTAGTGTGTGGCATCAAGTCTTTTGATGAGCCCATAGAGCTTTTGCCTGAGGACGGATCAGATGCACTCTGCATCACTGATGCTGGGACACACTATACATATTTTATCTTCTAGGTAGTGCCAGGCAACAACTGTGTTTAGGGCATTAAGAATACATAAAGAACACAATCTAGGACCTCCCTTATACCACTTTCTCTTGCATTTCCAAGATATAATTCCAAACAGACTTTGAAAACAAACTGTTGCGGTCATCTATGCCTGAATGAGTCTTTCTTAGTAAATATGGAGAACAAGTTTTCTTGCATGCTGAGAATCTGATGAGAAGAAAGCCCGTGCCAGTTTTAAGAAAAGGGTTATTGAAACAAGAATTTGGACTGGTTGCCTGTATGTGGTTGTTCCTTAACCAGCAATGGGGAGAGACATGGTACCATTAAGTTAGAGGTCACTGTCACTGTCACTGCAAGGGAAATACTCCAAAATAAGATCTCAGCTCCTCAGCTGCATAGAAATTGCTCAGAAACTATTTTCAGACAGTCCCATAGCTGGTGGCATGAGAATGAGCAGCACTACCCTGAGTGGTGTAGTGAGCAATCATGAGACTGACTTTAATAGCATCTTTACTACCGAAGACGTGTCCAGCAGTCTAACAGTGAGCTCTCTAGCTTACTGCAGGTTCATATAATATTATCAACTTCATAAGCCCCTGGAACTGTAAATATGTCTTTCAGTCATGCAGTGCAAGTGGTATTACTAATTCCTTAAGGTTTCTGCACTGGAAGTCTCATTTGGTTCCCAGGGTTTTCAAGGTGAAGACACACAAAAGCCCAGCACAGCATGACCAGCAGCAGAACAGCTGGGGCAGAACTGGGGCAAGGGACAGTGGACGACCATGGCATGAAAAGCCCTGTCCATCTTTCAGGGGAAGAAGGACCACAGAGCTCCACCCCTTTTGCAGACGAGTACAGTGCTGTAAGTTGGTCAAGACCACAACTGAAGCAGAGCTAACTGCCCCTTCAGATATCTTATGAAGCACAAGGAGTAACTTTCCTGGGATTAATGTCCTCTAGGGACCAAACTCACTTGTGGAAATACAAGTACCAGGAAGATCTAGGTAAAGAAACTAATAGGATACCCTGAATTTGCACCTTAAACATTTCTTCCATGCCACGCTGTAGGTTTACAATGGAAGTAGAATTGGCAAATACCCTCCGTATGCTACACTGCAAAATGACTGACAAGGCACAATGTGAACATTACTCCTGGACTGACTCATTAAAAAATGCGTAAGTGGAATACTGATATACAATAACTCAATCTTCTCTTATTATGGAATTAAAAGAACTTATACCTGTAATTATGGCTTACCCTTATTACAAGCAGAGCTGCTACAGGACCGAACACAGGCCAGCGTTGCACATGAGTTCAAAGCCAGTGTGATGTTGCCTTATTTTCTTGCTAACATCATCTTTATCCTCTCTTGCCCTTCTTCTCAGTTAACAAGAGTTATGTACTGAAAGTGCTGAGATAAAGTAATGGTAAGGAGGATACCGCAAAAGGTATTTGAAAAGCAGACGTAATTTACTACATGTCTGCTTTGTTTTACTTCCTGAGCCTTCCTGTTGTGAAAGGAAATTCATCTTTTCTGGCAGACTCCAGCCTTTTTAGGCCCAAGAGCTCCCCAGGAGCTTTCGAGTGCAGGTAAATGGATGTGAGACTCAAGGAGTACAGTACAAGGAACATGGAATTAATGTTGGCTTTTGCTTTGGCTGTCACATCTGACGTATAAGGAGAGTGCTACATCCTTGCTTGCAAGAAGTATCTAGATGTAAAAAACACAAGGCTGAGTCCTCTGCTCATTACTATGAGTCTGAAACACCATGAATGGAAAGGTCATGTTGCTGGTGGGTATAGGATATATGGATCTAGACCCAGCCAAGGGTATATATAGGAAGCAGGTAGGGCCTACACCTAGCAAAGCCTCCACATGAGACAGGTGTCAGGGCGCTCTTAGATGCCGCAGGGACCCATGATGTAAAAGCGCAGAGGAAGGACTGTGGATGGACAATAGGTGCAGCCGGTGTTCTGCACGCAGCGGAGACCCCGAGAGTCAGCAAGGGGAAGCATCCACTGCCTAATCTAAATAGCACACAGAGTGGTTTTGTCCTCTTCTGTTCTCCTGCCAGTTTGCACATATGTTCTGAGTACACAGCCTGCCCTCCAAAGACCACTTACAGGGGCAATCACAGGGAAGCAAAGCAGGAAGAAAGTATCCAAAAAGGGAATTTGTTCAAGAGAAAAAAATGGAGACAGATGTAGAGACTAGTCACGGCTGGCGGTAAATAACCCTCTGCCTGGAGTGCTCTCTTTCTCTAAGAGGAGTTCACATATTCCATTTCATATTTCCTTTCTAGGAAGTCAAATCTTTGTTTTCTTGGCTTTTTCTTTTTTTTTTTTCTTTTCCCAATATATTTTTTTCTCTTTCTGTATGGTCTAAAATTGTTTTCTTATTTTCCCTTTGTCTTCTGCGTTGTGCTCTCTTTCAAGTGCAACATTTCTCCTGTCTCCCACTCATGCAAACCTGATTTCCCTGCACTGTCCCAAGCAACAACTTTCGCTACAACCCTCTCATAGTCTCTATGCTATGAGCACTTCCGTCTCTACACGTGTATAAGCATACAGGTGCTTCACACCTGCTCCTGTGTTGAGTCCCCACTTTTTCTCATGTGCACACCTCAGAATTAAGCAAATGCAACACACAGAGACAGAATATTCATCCTCTCACTCCCATAAACCTGTCAAGACATATAGGCCAAGAAGCTATCTCTGCATAAATCTAAATCTCCTGCAAGGAAGCAGTCTACTCAAAGGCAATAAAGCCAAAGGATATATTATTATCTTTGGTGTGGATCCTACTGGGCTGGGAGGTTGGCTGCTGGCTCCTCTCTGAACTTTCCTTCCCAGCCAGAACATCTATCCCACAGACAAGTCTCAGCTTCCTTTTCTTGGTCTTATTTCCTCCTCCCATTGTTTGGACGGTAACCCAAAGGACAGGGTTTAATTATGGAGTTTGGAAACCTGGCTTACGCTACTCTGCCAGCACAGGATAAAACTTCAGCCTGCCTTCCGAACCAGCATCATTCTGCACTGTTCATACCTGCATTATCCCACGCAGCATAAAATGAACGACATGGAAGAAATGCCAAGTCAAACAAAAAGACGGTTTTAGTCTTTAAACTTCTACTTGTGAATTTCACTGAGAAAAAACCGAAACACTGAAGCTCAGAGATTACTGTATGTTAGAACTGCCATCATTTTGACTGTAGATTAAATAAAAGGCAAGGCCTACTCCTGGAAAGGAGAGACATTGGGAAGGATGGATCTGAAACAGGTCCAGACTTCAAAACTGCCCTCTCAGAGAGGAATGCTGCAGCAAGCCACTGAGTAATACGGGACATTAACATAATTTGTACAGCTTTCAGATGACCAATACATTTTCTAGGCAGATGCCTCATTGAAGACTCATAAACCATTTTACACTTCGGGAGATAAAGCACCCATAACAAACACAAAGGGCCAGACATCAATATCAGACCCACATGTGATTTCCGAGGTAAGGCAGGGCATTGTGCACAGACCACAGCAGGATGTGTCCCTCCGGGGGAGCACCTGGTGCCAGTGACATGCCACTGTTGCCCTGGAACGGAAGGACACCTCAGTACTGTTTTGTCCTTCACCATTGATAAGCTGTGGCCCTTTAGGTAATCTCTCTGCCAGACGTGCTCTTGTGGTGACCCTGTTTTACAGAGAAGCTGAGGCAATGAATTCAGAGGACAGGCTGCTGGAAAGCCATGGCAGAAGTATTGGGGTGGGGCTGCGTGGTTATAGCATAAAGTTCGTTTGAAAGCGCATCCCACGCAGGCAGGATAAAGCTCTTTCTTGATAGCCGTGACAGTGATAGATAGCTTTGTGAATCTGAGCTATATCTAGTTGGTACCTGGCTTGAGTCCCTGATGTTGCAAGGTGATTTTCTGTCATTTTACAGGCAAGACTAAGCAGAACCTGGGATTTTTTCTGTACTGAGTGAGGAAGGTCATGAGGAAGGAAGAACCTTCTCTTCTCTGACTTTTTCTTGCCTTTCTGAGCACCTCAGGAATTTTGACATGGGCAGTTATGCTTCTTCATAATGGGCACCCAGTAGTGCCAAGAGTGGTGGAGGTGCTTTGGAGGTGTAAGGCTTTAGGTACTTCTCTTGTCCAGCTCAGCAGCTGAGTGCCACCACCTAGTCAGGACTTGGATGAGCCAGAGGTAATGACCACATGTGGGGAAAACCACCAGAAGTGACAGCAAAATTAATAGCCAACCTCTGGCTGTTGCACAAATGCAGAACATTTGTCATCAACAGAGAATACCCCAAACTTTGGGAGGAGTCAGCCCCCAGTCTGACAATGATGTAGAAGCAGCGACCCAGTCAGCTTTTAGCCATCTGTGTCTGCAGAGGAGGTTGTGATCTCTTCCTTTCAATGGGCGCTGAGCTTTTGTTCGTGTTTTTGCTGCTCCATAAGCAGACTAGTTCAGTACAAGGTGAAGCTCTGCCTTACATCATCTGGAACCTGGAGCTGATGGAGGAAACAGCCTCTAGTGTCTACTGAGCAGGACACCTCACTGAAAACACCAGAGCCCTGGGGACAGCGGCAGCAAGGCAGTGACAGGGAGCCTGGCACTTGTCTGCCTGCAGGTCCACCCTCTCCTCCTGCCAAAGTGCCACATCTGCAGTCAATAAGGGCCCACAAGCTGGCTCCTCCTCATTAGAGGAGAGAGGGCAGCTGGCAGGGGATCCTCCAAGGGCTCCCAGGCACAGGAATCAGTTCCCTCCCAGTCTGGAATAGCCCAAATTTGGTGACTTTCTGGGCATGCTGTAAAGGACAGCTGTTTGACAGGGTCTCCAGAGAAAGCTGTGGGTATGTTTCCTACATGATGAGGGATATAGGTGGCTGGCCAAGTGCCCACAGAACTGATTTTAATGCCATTCAGGTTGAATTTAGTTTTCTGTGCTCTATAGTCCATTATACACAGTGCCCTGGATAAGCATATGTTGTTTCAAAACAAACCAAAACCATACTGTTTTAAATCCAAACAAACAAGAAAGAAAAAAAAAAATACATATTGCAAAAGGTGCTCAGGGTTGTTTAGAGGGACTTCTCAAACACTGGGAAGCTGAAGATGAAAGCACTACTTGCCTTTGTCTAACAAATAAGACCTGTTATTTTTACTGGCAATACTTGCTTATTTAGCTGTAAGCAAAACTGAGGCACTAACTTCACCTATGCATGTAGCACTCACCCAGAAAAATATTTCCAATAGTATTAAGCACGCAGATGATCTCAGGATAAGTGATCAATGGACAGTTAATTATGTACCATAACATAACCCAAAAGATGATCAACAAGAAAGATCACACACAAAAAATAACTCAGAAGAGGCAGAGCAGCTGCTACATTATGAAGCGTAATGCCCAGTAATTCTATTTTGATATGAAGCCTCCAATCACACTTCATAGTATTACAGATTAATAAAACAACTCCTGTAAGTCTCTTAAAAGTCATTACTAAGTGAGCTCAAGTGTTGTATAATGCTTGAAAAGTACTTCTACCTTATATAAGTTTAGGGTTATTTACTTAAACAGTATAACTGTAGAGCACAGCCCAGACAGGTACTGCTTTTTGATAAGTGATTATCACCGCTATCCCAGAACTGAATCTGGACATTTTGACAGAAAAGACCTCCTATCTTTTGCTGCATTATTTAAATACTTCAGATATTTGGCCAAAATACAGAAGTGACACACTACAGAAACATTCACAGCTGCAGGAGCGATAAAACCACTACAATACTTTCATTAGACTGATCTTTCCTCAGAAGAAATGACAAGATGTTTAGAATTGATCACATTTCTATACAGCATTCAGTGTATTAAGATAACAAAAAAGAACAACTGGAGAGCATGTTCTTGGGCTCCTGAAAGCCGTGGCTTACCTGGCTCCACTTCATGCCATCCACTTGACTGGCTGCCACTTCCTGGAGAGCGCCCTTGGCTTGTATAAAACGGCTCCTCACCAGGACTGTCCATCTCATCCTCCACAGACTTGAGACGTTTTGTAGAGCTGAGAAAGGAAACCCACATAATAAACACTGTATGTATGGAAAGGAACAAAGGTACTTCTGTTTGGGACGTATCTTGCCAGCCCTGCTGGAGACTAACTTGGTTATGGAAACTATAACAGATTTAGGGCCCCGAGAAGGGGAAGGTCTCAGTCCTGCACAGCCATCCTGCTCACCCAACCCCCCAGCACCACTTTTGTTTCTGATCTGCTTTGTTGCCAATGGCTAAACGTCAGTGAGATACACCAGAGGCCAGACTGAACCCCTGAACACACATGAGTTTAACTAGAAGATAATTTAACATTTAGGCTTTTACAGACCAAAAAGTAGGACATTTCCCAAAGCACACAGAAGTCAATAAAAAGGCAAGAATTTAATTTGTATTGGGTGATTTTTGCAACTTGAATGAATATGGTAATGACATACAAGACTTATTTTAACTGTCAGTTTTTTCCACAGATTATTCTGAAAGACAAATTGTTTATCAGTTCAAACACATTTTCCATCTTTTAACAGTAGCCGTTAAACTGACCCAGATATCAGCCTCATAAGCAGAAGCATAGACAAGTGAATGATGGAAGAATCCATTCTTGGTTCAAATGTTCACGTTACCCTACAAGTATAAGCGTTTTACTCTGCAACTGTATGCCACCAAGCACAAAAAGTCCCCAACAGTTCTCTCTCACCAGTGTCTGTACTAAAGGATTCCCTTGTTACCTATCACACCTCCCTCATCAAAGGCTCAGGAGACAGAAGAGCCCTTTCAGTGGTCTCTGGTGGCCACTGACTCAGACTCCAGTAGTTCTGCAGGGAGAGGATCCCAAAGCCAAAGACGCTCAGCTTGGCTCTATTTTCTATAATGAGTTGCACAGACTGCGTGGGGACGTTACTGAGAATTCCTCTAAGTACTTTTCCAAGGCTGGGTCAGCTCACTTTTTTCACCAAATCTGTGTTCTATTAAGACTTAAGGCATTCAAGAACAGGCTCCTCTATGTACAGGGAACATATTTAACAGACATAAAATATTCCACTGCAATTTCTATTGGTTTAAAACTTGCAGCCTCTCCACAGCTCCCCACCCAAAGGTCTGCACAGGTAGGAGCTGGCAGGTATGCAAAATCATTTTGTGAGAAACAGGAAGAATAAGTCTTGTGGTATGCGTGGAATGCAGGTTTGGCCATTCCTTACTTTAGAGAATTGTTATGTGTCAATAGGGGAAATTGTGTGCATACAATATAATTGCCACATGATAATTCTGCTGAGTCTGTGTATTTAAGGAATATTTTTTTTTTCTGACTGGGAACAGCCTAATGAGAGGAAAACAAACATATTACCAAGTTATTAACTACCCATGCTGTTTATAATTAGCTCCTTATCAGTGGTAGCTATTTGCAGAAGAATAGAAGAGCAACAACTGAGCTCTTAAGTAACGTTAATAACCTCACTTTTTTGCTTCTGGAGTCACAAGTAAAATCTACCTGAGAATGGTGGTAATGATAAGCACTGTAGGGTACGCAGTTTATACGCAAAAGAGAAAGAGCACAAAGTTTTTAATTGATATGCAATGGGAATTGTAGTCACTGAGCTCCATAATGTGCACACTAAGTGCAAGATGTAGAATGTTCTTCCAATCAATGCAAACTGTAAGAAGTTATTGCTAAGAGCCTCTCTTTAAACATTTTTTTAAAAATAAAAACAACAGCTATATTCCAACTATAGAGACTTTTTACATGGGTACTTGCTTACTGCAAAGCTGGTGGCACTGCAGACTGAGATAAAAATGTAAAAGAACCCTGTGCTGAAGTTAGACTTTCTTGTCATGTCTTTGAAATAAGTGATCTATTTTGGCTGTGGGGGGAAAAAAATCAATCTGGTTCCTTAATAGTGTTCAAGACTACTAGAGTGACTGGGCTTGTTTATAAATCTAATCTCATGGATGGTTAAAGTGAAAGGGAAAAAATAAAAAATATCCTTGTTTCGTATCTGGCATCTAAGCCAAAATCAAAATCAGACTGGGTAGTCATCTGCATTAACAATTCAGTTTTCCAAAGGCTGAGTCACAAATTTCTAAATGCTATATAAAAATGAGAATGCATTATAGGCTAAGGTCCTAAAACAATGTTAGTCTTACAGATAACACTTTCTAAGATAAAGAACGCATGTAAGTCTATCTTAAGACTTTCCTGCTAGGACAAAGTGGCAGATCTCAATATGCTCCAAATTCTCTTCTGCCACAAGTGAAACTCCAACAATTCCAGTGAAACTTCTCCTGATACGCCAAGATACAAGCCAGAAGTTATGCAAGTCAATGCAGCAGTTTTAATTTGAATCTTGTACGTATAAAAAGAAATTTAACAGCAATCCAATTGAACAATCAGCTCTGTGAATCTGAAAAAGCTCCATATCTTGAGGTCTCCAAACAGCTTGTCAAAGAATTTAATGGTTACTTTCCCAGATGAGTAAAGGTGCTGGCCTGGGTTTCCAAGTAACCTGGTAGATGGCAGCGATTAAATTACCTGGTAGAGGATGTGCTAGGTAAAGACCTCCTCATTGCTCCTGGGCTCATGCTGTAGTATGAAGAACTTTCCAAATCTGAGAGGGAGAAATTAGGGCCTGTTCCTGCAGCTATTGGTGCTGGGGAAACAAAAGAGATTGCAGTCAGTAAGTCATGTGAATAAGCATGAATTGCACTTCAAAATCATTTTCTTCTTCCTCATGAGTGTGTTTAGTTTCACAATGAGAACAGGTGGGACACGGAAAATAGGAAATGCTAATCGTAACTGGCATTGCAATCAAGAAGATGCAAAATTTAGCAAGAATATAATGTTCCATAACATAGACTCTTTCTTACATTCCTCTGAAGGTATTCTTTTTTTTAAAAAAAATTAAACAATTACGGCAAGATTTTCTTTCAGCACTGTTTTTCTATTAATACCATTCTAACATTTAATGAAACTTGTTGCTTTTGCTTTTAGGACAACATTGCATCTATCGGCATAGTTACAAATAGGCTGCATCATCCCTGTAGTGTGCTTGGCATAATCTATAAGCAGTATAGGCAGGAAAACACACACCTCAGGACCTTTGGTATATACGTGATGTACATCCACAATCACAGAGGTTACAAATGCTCCTTGCAGAAAGCACAAAAGCAGATGAGAAACCTGAGTTCTTTTCTGCCCATGAACATCTGAGTCTTCCTTTGGCCTCTCCTCCAGCTAAACCAGAGCTACAGACATATGACCCTCAAAAACTTCTATCCAGCGGTTAGCTTCCACTGTTCATCTCTCACTGCCTTATGCAGCATCTAAGTTTTATTGTAAGGGATATGAATAACTTTAAATTCCCTGCCTTAGAGCCTTGGTTTTACATTAAAATATAATGAATTCCTACACACCCTGAAGTTTGCAGGCATAAACCTATGAACTTCATGTGCTGTATTCTTCTGGGAACAGAAAAAGAACAGAGCAGTTTGATGTTAAAGGCAACAGATTATGCATTTCACAAAGAAATGCCACTATATAGCAAATGATACCACATCCACTGTTGCTGTTCCCCTGCTATTTACAGGACAATACAACTTTGGGAGCAGACAACTACAGATCATGATTTTCTCTCGCATTTCAGAGACATCTGAAAAAGGACGTACTCCACAATAAAATGCACAAGTTTGGCCTGGAATGTATTGTCTGAGAGCACTGATTCACAGCAACAAAGGCAAAGCAGTCTCGGTGCCACACAGGATGCTGAGCCAAGTTTAATCTTTGGTCTGAGAATCTGGCCCATTTTCAAACATGAAAAAATCTTTCACTCCAATGGGGCAGGAGTGAGGAAATGAAGACAGGATAGGTCCTATCACCCAGCTAACATGTCTGGGCTGAAACGTAGGCTTCTGGGAGTGCTGCCATTGACTGTAATGGGGCCAGTATTTCACCCCAAGTCTTAAGGAGCTCACAATGTCAGATTTGACAGAGGAACAATGTAGCTTTGCAGCTGCCTCATCATCCCCACAAGACAATTAGTTGTTGTTTGGCAGGGATCGTTTAAGAACGTCATTGAGACAGAAAGGGAATAGCCTGGATAGCCACGGACTTCTAAAAGCAGGGGATGGAAAATACACAATGCCATTAAAACTTGAGAAAATCTGGAATGATCATTAAAAGGAATTAAGTTGGGAAGTAATTTATGACAAGAACACTCAAATCCTTTGTCATCTTCTCTTAACTATCATACACTTCCTGCACACTGGGTATATGAGAGGGTGTGTTAACAGAAAGAAAGAAAAAATTTAGCATAGTAAAATTAGCTCGTTTTATCAATTTGTGCTTTCTGCAACAGTTTCATGACAGCAGCTACAAGAGGCTGTAAAACTGATGAATTTGCATGGAAAAAGAAACTGGTGTAAGTAATTTGTGTAAAAGGTAACACGGACATGGACTGCTATAATTCAGACACCCTGCAGATAGCAGACTGCTGCAGTGTGAGCAGTTATGGGTTAGAAAAATGACCACACTGCAGTCAGTCTGACTTGAATGGAAATCAATCATAAAGGTACTCTCTGCAGCATCTACTCCACAGTTTTCAGCAACTTCCTTGCCAAACAGACTTGTGCTCTCTAAACCCTTTGCCGACCAATTCCTCTGCACCCTCTACCTACCAAAGCCTAACTTACAGGTTAAGCACACCGTTTTCCAAACAGGAACATAAAAAGGCAAGCACTAAATTACAGCACCATTTCTTTCTGAGACACAATGAATTTCCTAGGCATTGCAAGATTTATGAAACAGTTCTATTCCAAACAGATACGGAAGAAAAACTGGTATGTGGATAATGACCCTCTCCCTTCTCTCATCTCTCCTCTGTTATTGCTCTCACCAAATCCTGGACACTTCTGTTCCAATCCTTGAATTGGCCCTATAGGAAAATTAAAAGTATCTCCAGAGCAAGGGGTGGGGTAGGAATAATGTATTGTTAATGCTGTGTAAACTCAGCACAAAGTAGAAAGGGCTAATCACACAGTAATTTCCGCCTGGGTAGCAAACATGAAGGATGCTTTGTTTGTCACAGGCCAAACCACCTTGCCACATTCAACAGCCTGTTTGCAGCCCGTGTGTTCAAGAACAAAGCCCACCTCTAATATACACCAACAGATCTAAGCAGCAGAGGTTCAAGTGCCTGGCTGGCCAATGTACCTGAAACTCCTCGGCAGAGAGGAGCCATAGTCCTGCCACAACCAGCTCAAGGTCTCTGGCCCTAGAAGTGCTGTGGCAAATGTTGTACGGAGCGCTGGTCTGAAATCCTGCTCCTGCCTGCAGGTCTTTCAGCAAAGGGTATTTGTACCTTTGCTTGCAGTTACCCCATTTACTATCATAAAACGCAGCAACATGCTGGTGTGTGGAGTCCACCCTGAGATTGTCAGGAAGACGTTAATGTTTTTCATCTGCATGGCAGAAGGTTGCTTCCTGGCTGGAATTTGGTTGAAGCCCTGTGTGTGGACCTGGACTGCTCCTTGCACCTCCTGCGCTGGGCTTTGGCTGCAGGGAGCTCACTGCCTGGCACCTGCCCCCCTCTAGTCACCCTTGTGTTTTGCAGTGCAGTGTGCCATGAGAGCGGGCACGGTGTGGCTAGCTGAGCCAAGAGGCACCCGAGCCTGCTCCAAATGGCTTTTCACACTTCCTTTGTGGACTGCCGACCTCGCACGGGCCCAGAAAGCTGATGGGAAGGGAACACTTGCATTTATCTGCAAAGGCTGCAGGTTTGGAGAGTAAGCAAAGGGATCAAAGTGGTGCCGAGTGTGGCAAAACCGTGTCTAAATCAGATCTCTTCATTGTAGGATCTGACAGTCCACCATGCAACCTCCCCACATTGCTGTTCCTGTGCCCCAGGAATGTGCTCTGGCCCCACACAAAGCAGTTGGGAAGCTTCATCCAGCACAGCCAGCTGTTACACACTGCAGCCTGCAGAAACTCCAGGCAACAACATTAAAACCAGGCCAATTCCCCCCCTAAGAAATACTCTGCAGCAAAGTGACCTTCTGATAGCTCAGGAACATCTCCCGAACAGGAAAGGATGCCAGAAATTGCAGTTGTGACTCAAAACGATAGTCTCCACCTACACACCGGCATCAAGATGCCATCTGACCCAGGGCTCCGACCTGGTGGGGGGGCGAGGAGGAAGGACCCCACTTCCCCTAACACCCAGCCCGCTGATGGGCACAGGCTTTCTAAGCAAACAAACTGATGCTGGCCTCAGCTCCCACTGCAGCTGCTGGCATCACAAAAAAAATCCCTGTGTAGATGGGACACGTTTTGCTGGCTCTGAGGGGCAGGAGGAGTAGGTCTGCCCAAAAAGGAGGAGGAGGAAAGTGGGCACCTCTGCCTGAGCACCAGCACTGTGCTGCTCCCAGGGATGTGGGGCAGCATTGCCCCTGCTGCCAGCCTGCTCCTTCCACTGCCAGCTTGTGAGCTCAGATCTTCACCCAAAATGTCAAGAAAAATAACAGAGAAATTAACAAAAAGCCCTCTGACTTAACCCAATTGGAATACTTATTTTGAAAAATTTATTGAATTACGGAACAGGAAACCCACTAAATAAAACCAGCCAGGCCAGCATTTGTCTTCCTTGGAATACAGCACTCTCTTTTACTCATGTTAATACTTAGTTTCTCTTTTTTCCATTTTTATGTATTTATTTTTACAAACAGGCTGGGATGTGACTAAGATCATTACACGTGTAACACTGTAGCAAAGTGATAATGTGTTTAAGGTTAAATGGGAGAAACATGACATTTGACTAATAAACTTTTTCCTGTGTTGTGACTCCATAAACAAAGGAAAACACACTGTGCTGCTGCTGCCGAGAGGAAAGGGGAGCCGGGTGTCTTTCTTTTTTTTGCAAGGCCTTTGTTTCCTACACACTGTATCATTAGATTCGAAGAGGTTTTGCCGAATACAACAGATATGAAATGTGTGATGTTCATTTTAAAATTACAAGTACAGCCTGCTATTGACCATCTAATTATGCTGAGTTCCATTTATAAACATAGCTAACCACTAAGTTTATAGAGACTTTTTGTGCTGCTTTAATAGGATATTGATCGAGAGCAAGGTTTGAGTGGACTGCCATTGAATTGTGTAATGGCATACAAAAGGCAAGGTCACGGCAACTGTTCACTCTATGCCTGCAGTCTATTTTTTATTATAATATTTTTTTCTTCCTCTCATACCCAAGCCCACACAGTGTGTTTTGGATAGCAGCGCTTTGCTAAGGAATATAGAGTATCTTTTTAAATGTTAATTTTTATGCTGCTGACTTTAAATACCTTCACTGCTGTAATGCTTAGTATAGCAGAAAACATACGGGCTGCTGTTTAGAGAGCGCTGTTTTATTATACCCCAGCTTTCACACACGTGGTTTGCGTGGAGGAGAGCCTCTTCTCCTCTCCTGGGCTACACGAAGGCAGCAGCCTCCTCCCTGCCCCTTGCAGCTGCCTGCCTGGCCCAGAACCACGGCAGGAGCTGGGGCACCCCACACCTCGCCATAGGCATCCAGCATGTGCTGGAGTTCACAGGACTTCCCCTGCAGTTTGTTTCGGCTGTACCTGGCCACTGGATGAAAGGCATGAGGAAGCTCTGTTTCCTCCACCGCATCCATGCTCCGTGCCTGGAGCGGTGGCAGTTACTTTCATTTCTAGCACTTGTCTGCCTGCCTCATGCACGACAGCTTCAGCCCCTGCCTCCTTTGCTGCCACTAACCAAGTCTGGCACCCGCCACATCCAGCAGCCTCGGTGTTGCAGGATCCTGAGCCTTCCAAAACGCCTTGGCCACAAAAGCACACCTTACCTGTGGAATTACTGTCACTCTTTCAGGGATAATTAGCTAGACCATTTCTGTGTTTATACAGAAGCAGTAAACAGCTGCCTGTATGCTTGAGGTTTCACTGGCTCATTAGAAGGATTAAAAGTCACCCCACTTGCTCTTACAGCTCCTTACTGCACACACTAACATGTTAAAACTCAAAGCGTGGCATTTTCAGTCCAGGGCGCAGTCAGAATTCCCTTGTTTATCAGCATGAAGAATGATGTCATTTTGACAAATAACACAGCACAAAACAAATATGTTTGATTTGGCTCTAGCAAATGTTCATAAATCCTAAATCTTTCTTCACATCCTGGGCAGTGCAGTTTATCTGGCTGCTTGAAGGACCTCCAAGGGAGGAGATCTTCCCAGCAGCTCTCTGCGCAAGAGCACATAGTACAGACTCAAAGCCAAGAGGGGAACAGTGTTCGCCATGCCTCTCTTTCTGCTCCAGCCTACCACGGCTTCCCAGCCTCTGCCAAGCGAACAGGACTGTGCACTTGGCAGTGGCTTGGCATCACGGCCACCCCTCTGCCGGCACCTTTCTCAGAGGGTGTTCTCCAGTGTTCTGCAGATAGCTGCACACAGGGAGCGGAATATTTTCCTAACAAGGGTAGAGAGGGAGAAGGTTTTGCCTGGCCAACAGCTGGCTGTCAGTTCACAAAACCTGTACATCTCCAACGCTTCAACTTCTGAGCCTCCTGTTGTCAGCCCAAACCTCTCTCGAGATGGAAGCATGAAGTCTCTGTTATCTGAAGGGGTCCTCCCCAGTATCTGGGGTGACAGACGACACTTAGAAAGGAGCTCACACCCTTTGCCTGCTAATAATGTAGGAGAACTGACAGCACTGTCTGCAACATCCACATCAGACGAGGTGGAGAGGGGTCTATCTGTTTTTCAGATGAACATTTATGATCTACTTTCTCTATTTTACTAGGCTCTGTAAGATTCAGTAGCTGTGTAGCATTTTGAAAGAAAATCTGCATCTATAGGACTGAAGAAAGCAAGTTTCCGTTACCAAAACAGTCTAGACTTGTTCAATAGCTCACAGAAACTGTGATGATCAGCACTGATAGGTAAGATAGATAATGTAACAGCTGACCTTTTGCTTGATTAATTCATTCCCCAAATTTGCATGACGGAGACAACTGCCTATTACTCGAGACTCCTTGTCATGTGGACCTGTGGGAACTTTACTAAATAAAGCTGGCACATAATTGCTACCAACAATATTTCATGAGATTAATTTTAGATAACAGCAGCCACAGGCCAGTTAAAACTATGGGAGATCACTTGTTTCTATCATCATATTATCAAACAGAAGCGTGGAAAGAAAAATGACAACAGGCATACACAAAGATGACCTCTTTGTAAAGCAAACAGCGAGCACACTCAGTAAGACAGCAGAGACTAAATGTGTGGGCCCACCATGGATAGGCAGGCTTGTTCCTTCCCTAGCCGTGGTGGCTCCTGAAGGAGCAATGACTTTTTAGAAAGTAAAACCAAGAGAATGGAGTGAGGACATTTTGATTACTCAAGCTACAGACTGTTAATAGCTGCCAGTGAGTCTGGATGATGGCTGTTCATAAGCTGAGCTCCCCAGCATAAAAGTAAACCACAGTCCGGTCTCAAATCAAGACAAGGGAACATGCAGGCAACCCAGCAAGGGTTATACGGAAAAGCACACTCTTTGGAAGACCTTGCCTGCCACTTCAGGCAAATATTCAGCAATTACTTTGTTGCTCTGCTAAGTTAAATAAGTCTATGTTAAATAATTCTTTGAATATGAGCATGTGAATTCATACTGACTTTGCTGGGAATTAGCTGCTAGACTCTACACTAAACATATCCTACTGGGTACCCACGGCATGTCAGGTTGTGGGCTTCTCAGACCTCATAAAGTAAACAAGGTTATGGCTGGTCAGTACATGTCTGGGGCATCTCCAGGGAAAATCCAGGGTGCTACCAAAAGCAGTGTAGCTAAATCAGTTGCTGGCACACTTCCCTCTGAGTCAGTTCTGAAGTGATATCCCGATATGCTTTGGGGACACTATTTTTGGTAGAGGTGCTGGCTTGTAGACGGGATATAAAACCGAGGTCTTGACCTCCCAGGGTTATTAAAGCGCGCAAACCCCTGTGTCTGGAACAGATAAAAGCTAAATCTTTTTATTTTGCCCATTTTGTCCACCAATACCCTTCTTATTTCCAATAAAGCTCATGTCTGTCCTGCTCTTCCTGCATGCAGGTGCTCCATCCTTGGAGGTGGTGCACTTCAATGGCAAGCAGAAGGAACATCTCAGACACAGTTCATAGTTTGCAAAACATGCTGAATGCTAAGATTTCTGATACACAATGTTTTAGCTTAGTTATGATAAAGTATCATGGAAAATGATATCATGAAAAATATCACGAAACACGATGCTTATGAGGTCAATGCCAAACTCTCAGGGAGGCTGGGACTGGGGCTGGCTGTGAAGGATCAAGTCCTGAATGGGGGCACTTTTGGTAGCAGCCCTGTCCTGTGCACACATGAAGCATGGCTGACAGAGTCCAGAGGCAGTTTTGCTGTGTAGGGTTCCTACAGTGAAGATAAGATTGTGGTGAAGTGAGATGCCTTACAGAGGGGGAGGGTGAATCCTTTGGGCTTCAGAAACCTGAACTCTCATACTGAAATACAGTGACATAACACGGAGACATTCAAAGATTGGCAACAGCTTGCTTTTGTCCACCATGGCTGCAGATACCGGCAAATTAGTGTACACAGTACAGTGAGCTAGATGTCAAAGTCCCTATTTAAGCACTTCAGTAAGTGAACTGATTTGCAAATGTGCTGAGCACTCAGCAGCTCCTCTTGACTTCTAAGTCCTCTTAACTTTGTCGTTCTCACAAAATTCCCACCAGTTGTCAGGGAGGAAAACCCAGGAGAAATGCCTGCCTCAAACTTTCTCTCTCTCTCTCTCTCTCTCATCTCCTCCCAGCACAGGTAACTGACATTCATGTATCTCCCACAAAGATGTCATGCTTTCCTTGTAGCATCCTATTTTTGAATATAAACCAATTTACTAGCTACGGCAAGTCTTTCTGAAAGAGGAAATAGAACAGGAAAATCCTTACAGAAGCTCTGTGTTCTGACTCAAACCCACGAATCCTCTGCTAGGTTTGTGCCAGTTAGATTCCAGCCCCAGAAGGACTTAAAACTACATGCTCAGAGCCAGCAGACAAACAAATATTCCTGCTACCTAGGAGCGGAACGATTTTTATTACTGTCTGTGCTGGAGAGATTGGTTACAAACCCTGAGGTTTTAAAGAGGCACGTAGTTGCGTGGTTTGCCTGGCACAGTGGCAATGTGATGTTCCTGCATAGCTCTGCACTAGCTGCAGAAAAGGCCCTCAAAGACCTAGTACCTACAGCCCTGGCTTACCAGTAGTCTCTCTGCGAGAGACCATCCATACTCTCTCCTTGGACTATCTAGATTATGTCATAGCAATATACAATCAATGCACCTTTGATCAATGGAACAGGGTGGTGACAGGTACTCTTAATTCACTGTTGTTAGTGAGTATTGACAAGCCTGTAATGATCATGCTGCAGTGTGTCATTCATGCTGGGGGCATTAGCATTCTTTAAAGGTCAAAAAACAAATCCTTCTAGAAGACAGAATTCCATACAGTTAATGGAAAACGCAGGCCTTGTGAAGTCAAGATGTATGCCTCTGCACCACGGAGATTATCAGAGCTGAGGTTGGTACAGTTGTTGGCCTTATTAATGAGTCCATCAATTTGCAGGTGTACACATGTATGCGTGGCATGGATGAACACAACGTGCAAAAGCAGCATAAGAAAATTCCCAGGCTTATGTGCACAGATCATGTCATTTCTAGAGGTCTGGTTAAAATACAGTCCTTGGATCCTGCAAGGGACCCACCGGGTAAGCCAATCTTTGTGAGCATTTGTCTGCACTCTGATACAGTCTGCCCATTTTCAGCTGGGTACCAGAAGAGCTTGCCAACTTGCGCATGCAAGTTTGCAGAATTAAAACTTTTTAATTTACTTTTTAAAATTACACTGTTTTATTTTCCCACATTAAAAGACATGGCACATAAACACTGTCCACTGGCAAGAAGTGGGGAGAAGACTCTCAATTTTCAAGTTGTTGTCTCTGAATTGGGGAAGGGGCACGATAAGAACCAAAGAAAAAAAACCTGGGATTGCAGAAACCACATAAACTGGCCACAAAATAATACTTACTTTGTGAGACTCTTACTAGCTCAGTCACACTGAAAACACCTGATGTGACAAAACTGTCCTGGAAGCCCAAATGTCCTACAAAACAAACAGAGTGAGAGAACTGCGATTAGCTTTAAGCATTTAATGACAGTATTCTCAAATACTTTACTTTCATTTAGATTTAAAATGTGACATCTAATTTCCCACTTAGCAGTAATTATTGTTTATGTAGGTGGGTAACTAGTCATACAGCTATGTAGGCTGCTTTGTGGTTTCTATCTAGAGGTTAAGAAAGCTAACATGACACATCAGCAGGGAGATTTTTACATGTTAAAGCATCTCAACAGGAAATCTGAAACAAAAGAGGACTATTTTAATAAACGGTTACCTTGGATGACCCCTAATGACTTCACAATTGAAATGAAAATAGTGTACCTAGGAAACAGACAGGACAGCTAAGTTCCATAATCGTTTTAAACATTATTCTCTAAAGAAACATCTGATCAGGATTATCTACCCATTCATTCAAACAAAACAAGATTTAAAGATGTACTCTTCATTTTTCTAAGGTTACACTAGGGAAATTTTAAAACAGCAGCTGGTTAAAAAGAAGTAAATTAATGCCTTTCTGCACCCCCCACCCCCCAAAATATTCTAACATTTAAAACTAGCTTTCAGAAATAAAAATAAATCACTGCCTAAGAAAGGTATTAACTTTCAGCTTTGGGCTGTCTTTTTGAACCAGGGTGCACACTTCCACGCTCACCTCCCCTGTGCAAGGAATGCCTCTACACTCGGTATCAAAATGTTATTACACTTTACATAACAGTATTTTCCTTCTTCTCTGAAAACATGCCTACCACCAAATGTTCATTTAATTTTCACGGGTATGATCAATTACAAAAGGAGCAGCTTTAAGGCTGCAACCCAGTGTAAGCGTGTGGAGTGGGATACAGCAGTTCACGCGGGACATATTGGGACTTCAATTACAGGTCTGCGGTTAGTCGGCCAGATGACCTCCTGCTTTTGAAATCAGGGTCAAAGGAGAAACCTCAGGATAAAGAGATTATTAAAAGAACTGTAAAGTCCTACTTGCCCACAGGATAAGTGGCATACCTTTTTAGGTTGTCCTACTTAGAGTCACTGATTCCAGCGCATGCACACATATATTATTGAATGTTTTGCAGGGGCACCATCTGCTCTGTCGTTAATTGTTTGCCAGATTTAGTACCATTTCCCTACATTCAGTATATTCTACCGTACCCCACGCTCATCCCAGCAATACCTGTGCACCTTCCTCTAATGACCAGAGCAACAGGACTAATGCAAGCTGCACATTTGTTTCCCTGGCTTTCTTCTGGTTTTTTTCTTTAAAAAAACAACATATCCCATTGCCATTTCTACCTGCAGAATGGGAAGTAAAAGGAATACATCTTCGTGTGCAGGACTACGGAGGGTGACATCTCAGGAAACATGTCAGGGAAAGGTTTGGGAGGGATCTGGTGTGAGGTCAGCCATCCACCTCCAGCCAAGGGCTCAGCGGATTCTGCTCCTGCACAGAAGAACTTCCCTGTTTCTGTGAGGATTCTACAGTGCCAGATGAACGCAGTTGCTAAGCTAACAGACTTGAGACAAGTTTCTGCATCAGGCATGTTTTTATACTTCAGCAATAATGATGAGTTTTCAAACTGTGTATATGTATATCTTTGGGCTTCCTTGTGTATGTGTGTATACATATGTATTATGTACACAAACATATAAATATACACAAATCTGTCATGCTCCAGCTGTAGATAAATGTACTATAAAATATTGAAATTGATGCTGAAATTCAACACAAACAAATTCCTCAATCTGCAAACAAGGTTTTTATTTACATCAAGAGAATAAATTTTTCTCTACTTCAAATGAAAAAATGTTCTTACAAGCTTTTATTTTTCCTTATTTTCAACTTAGAAATAGCTCTCAGACAATTGTAAATGCTTTTGCTGATCTGCTTTGTATTTTACCATAATAAAGGTGATGACTACATCATTCTGCTTTTTAGAAGTGGTTGCTGGCCATACACGACCTTTGTTCATTGAAAATTTCCCAAGTATTTTTAATATGAAGATCTACTTTTCATATGCTGCAGCAGACCTGCCTATTGAATTAAATGATCTGTGAATTAAAAATAATTCTCTTAGGTCTTCACTGAAACCACTCATGTGCCTAAAATTAAGCATATGCTTAAGTGCCTTGCTGGACCAGGGCCAGGACGCTTACTACTCCACAGAGCCCTTGGTAGCGAAGTCAGTCTATGGTATATAACTTCTCATACTGTGCTCATCATGACAGTATCTGAGCAACTTCCAGAAGTGCATTCAGCAATGCTACAAACATCTGTCACGTGTTTTTTTTTTCACAGTGCACCATACTGGCTCTGCTCTGGTGTCCACTTCCACCTGCATTTCTCAGGCAGATTCCTACCACACTAAGAGGGAAAGTGAAATTTAAATACGAAAATAAAAAAAAAAAACCAAATTACAGCTACAGTAGGACATTTGACTGATTTGTTAAAGGAAAACCTAGAGCTCTTTGTAATCATCCAATAAAAGCATGACTGTTGCACAGCTAGCCATGTTACCTTAACCTAGCAAACAGAGACAAAACCAGAAATGAAAACGCCACAGAATGGTTTTAAATACATTCTAGGTCTCAGGGTCCCGCAGGGTGTAAGAAAAGTTGACTAAGTTAGTTTGGGCCTGCTACCGTCATTATTCTTAATTTGCCGGGTACACTAGAAATGTCCACTTCTGTAGGAACATTTCTTATGCGCGCACAGTTATTAGTAATCATTAAACAACAGCACGCAATGAGAGTGATTAGATTTTCATCCTTCAATACTGAAGATAAACATTTCACAAATGAAAGGTGAATTTCACAATTCTCCAATTTGTTATTTACTTATAAACATTAGGAAATCAGGGGCTCGTCTCACCAATCATTAATAATATCTCGATACCCCTAAAAGCAATGCCCTAGGCTTAAAGCTGTATCTTGAGCTCATTTTGATGCATGGTTGGTCTGTGAATTCACAGTTCAGTAGAACTCCATGAAAGTTGAAAGGTCTTCCCGGACAGTTCAGATTGCAAAATCCAGGCCCAAGACTGTAGCTTTTGCTGAGCTGTGATAACAGTGCAAGAAGAAAATCAGAGAAAAAGGACAAAGAAGCTAGACTTGTAAAAGGAGAATGACTGGGAAATAGCGGGACTGACAAAATATGTGAAGTAAGTATTTCACGCTTATTAACTGGGGTCAAAATGCAAAAATATATCAATTTGGCTGTTCCACTTAATTCTGAATGAGAAAAAAAAGGTAAAGTCAAGCAATTACATATGCAGATCTTAGCATTAACTAGCTCTTTCACTGAAAAGATGATTAAACATCTCAAAAGCTTGCAAGATTTACTTTTCATACGGCACTTTACTGAAATACGTGCACTGTGATACTTTTGCTAAATATCCCAAAGATAGGATATTGAAATTGCTGTATATGATCGGGTTATCTCCACAGCTTTGTGCGACAGTCACATTTTGGTAGTAAAGCAGATGTTCAGAATGAGGATGAGAGAATTTTAACTCACTTTATAAAAATCTAAGAGAGCTCATTCACTGAAATTCTGGGTATAAATTAAGACACCTGGCTAGCCAAGGCAGGCCCTGACTCAGCAAAGCAGTTAGAGCACGTGTTTAATTTTAATCACATGCTTGACTAAAGCACATGCTTATTTGCTCTGCCAAATAAAGATGGGCTGACAAAGTTAAGCAGGCATTTAAACATACTGTTGAATCATTCCTTCAACTCAAGTCTAGGTGCAGCTAGAAGGTAGCTCATTACGCAAGCCCTCACTTCGGCTCACAAGATGACCGTTTTTTCCCTCCTGAGCGGGAAAAAACCCTAGGCTAATAAGACCAAATGAATAAAGCAGATCAGGATACTAACTAATAAATAATATGCCATTACCCAATCACACGTTTGGTATAGCATACAAATGCGATGCAACAGTATTGTAACAAGTACCACATGAAAAACATCTTTCCATAACTTGATGACTGCTTTAATTGGGGAGAAAATTCATAATGTGATTTACATATTCTTCTTTTAGATCCCAGTAAAGATGCCAGAAGAAAAGGCTTGAATCGCTGGAGCCTAATTCTGATCTCAAAGAAGTTTTAAACAAGTCTTTCTACACTGATCAAATAGAGTTTCACCTCATTTTCTCCTAATTTACACTGGCAGAGGAGAAATCAGGATTAGGACTTGTTGTCTAATGCTATTTGTTTTGAATTATTAAGCAAACATTCCTATTTCAATGAGTAAACGTGTACAAAGGCAACTAACCTTCGTCCTAAAATCTAGTTTACAGGGAGAGTATTGTCTGCTTTCCCAATTAATGCTGTAAAAAGGAGTCTCAGACGTTGAGCTACCAATCAAGAGCTTGTGTTGTAGCTTGAGAAAATCATGACTGATGCAATTACTTTTATGTAGAAAGTCTGAATATGGTCTATAGGTTAAAGTTCATCGGGTTATTGTTCCTTAATTGAATATCAGAAGATGTTTTCAAGGTGCTCAAGGTATTATTGTTATTTAATTAGCAGGCTTCCCTGTGTAATCCAACAGTATTTTTTTTAGTATAAAATAGTTAGATTGCACCACAAATATACAAGGTATTTTCTAAACAGAGATACAGCTGGTTTCCTGAAATCCAAGCTTAAATTAAATCAGGAAAGAGTTACTCCTTTGAAGATGAAAAAGTCCAAATCCAGTTATTTATTTTCCACTACAGTTTGACTGACAATGGAGCTTTGGAGAACAGCTTTTTGGGAGACTTTGATTCCTTTTCAGTGTTTTGAAATTACACAAGTCCCTCAGACTAGCACTGAAGCCATTTCTAAAGCCTTTTTCATGTTCCGCATCTCACTATACATAGCCATCTTAAAACCTTAAAATAGTAATAATCAATTAGGGTCTCAAGCCTATTATCTTAACCAAATGCCTGATTAAAAGAAAAGCCGTCTCTGCTCAAAGTGCAACTTGATTCCTTTTGGGTTTATCCTCTATCTAGATAATCCCATGTTTCACAAACAATGTGGAGCAATAATATTGATTAGAAAATTAATGTCTGTATCACACAGCACATGCAGGCCTTGAGAGAGGGGACGTTATCAGAGGGAACCCGGATCACCCCAAGGATTCCCAAAAGATTAGCTGTTCCACAGCTGCACTGGCTGAGGAGGATGGGAGCGACAGAGTTAGTCCTAATCTGCATTCTCCAGCAAAAAAGGAAAGGAGAGAGTGTGCGTGCTTCAGTCAAGACCTTCGGAACATTTACGTTCTGCTTAATTGGAAGGTGAGTTTATTAAGCCTGGTCTGACCCAGCCCTATGCATTCCCTTCCAGAAACACATCCCCCTGCACAGACACAGGGTGCTGCAGGCAGCCTGGCATGGTGGTCCCATGCCCTGGGCACGCACAGGGAGGAAGATGTACTTTGCTTCTGGGAAGCATCCACCTCCAGGGCAAGCATGGGTGGCCGGCGAGAGAACCCGGGGCTGTGACCAGCCCCTGCCTAAGCACTTGTATCCTCGCACCCTGCCCAGGTTCAACAGCAGTATCTCTCTCACCAAGCAATACTATCCCATGACGGAAATGGGAAGCTAGATCCATGGGGCCACACAGCGTATGTCAGCTTCGTAGCTAAAAAAAATGTGGGGGCCAAAGAGACCATCTATCGCAGCCACAATACTCTGTCCATATGAATGTCTCTCCCATTCAGGTGGAAGACAGGTATACCTGTAATGAAATCTGCGTTTAACTACAGACCCCAAATACCGATCTCCAGAGCTGGCATAGTGGCTTCATTTTAATTGCCTTGTACAAAATGCATTCCTCAAATTTGTAAATGATAAACCTTTAATGGTAAATTAGACCACATTTTTAATTAATGGACCTTTTATAGAAGAGTTAAGCAAGAAATTATACATTCAAGGTGATACAGAAACCTCTCCTGTTCCCTGACAAATGCTCCTAATTCTGTTTCGGCTTGTTATTTCCAATTTAATTTTAATGCCGTAGCAATAGCTCACCTTGGACAAATTACACATTTTTGTATGAAACAACTGCTGGCCCACATGTCGCACACACCGTTATTCTCTCCGGCTCGCTACCTGCCTTTGGCTGAGGTTTTAAGAAGCACCAGAACTTTCTTTGTGGCCCATAGCAGGATGGATTAGACCGTCCAGGGCATGTCGTGTTAGTACAATAGAGGAACACTTTTAAGACTTTAAAGTCATGTAATACAATTCTAGGCTGGATCTTTCTTGTTAAAAAAAGTAGAATGGGAGTGATTGAAAGAGAAAAGGGCCAATATTTGACAACAGAAATCAGCATAACCTCCTAACAGCGGCAGTCATGGATGACTGCCCTTTGACCCAGGGAGATTATGTGGGATTTCAATGACAACAGCTGGAAGTGAGCATGTGAGAATAGAGAACACAGATCTGAGGCCTCCTACAAAAGACTGCACAATCCCTGCCCAGATCCGAGTGTTGATTAGAAATTGTTTCCTGGTCCTGGCTTAATAGAGTGTGATAATGAAAGTTTTGTTAACCCTTCACAATATGCAAAACCATTGGTAAATGATTTGCCTTTTTGGTTTTTAGCTAAAACGTCTGTATCTAGCAGACAGTAGGATTGTGAAGTGCTGCGAGTTTTCGTGGGTGCACTTCTGATACCAGTGCTCCAGTTTGCAAACTCTTGGTGGCCTTTGGGAACCAACATCTGAAGGTACTGCGAGGCGGCCCGGAGAAAGGACTCTCACGCCTTCACTGGGGAACCCACCCAACCCGTCACGATGGGTGTTCTTCAGAGCTGAATCAGAACAGAAATACACATGTAACGTCTCACTGCACGTTGCTTTCATATCCACGGCATTTTAGAATCTCTGATAGTAACAACACCTAATTATTATTTCAGTATGTGTCATATTGAGCTCCAGAGTCTGGGTTGCAAATTCATAAACGCGGATCAGAGCAAATGTGGATCAGGCTGGCTGTGTCACCAACAGCCTGATCCTGCACGGATCCACAGCGGCTTCAGCTCTTAGGAGGCTCAGCTCATTTTGTATTTAAGTGCAGAGATAGTGGAATTAATGGCAACTTATTACCGTTAATGAACCGATCATAGATTGGAATCAATCATGTCAGATTTTGTCCAAATGGAGGGCACACGGATAGTTCCTTTCTCTTGAAGACAAAGGCCACCTTTAAACATTGAAAGCCCTTCAAGTTCAAGTTAAGGAGCTTGTGCAATGGCAACCACTACAAGACCTAAGATGTCTGCTGCGGTTTTCTGTTTCTGATGTTTCCTAACATTGTAGGGTACTTTTTGGTACTCACATGGGTGAGAAATCAGTTAAATAGTTTTTTCATATAATGATAAAAATTTAGAATATCCCTCTCTACCATATAACCAATTTGATAAATAAATTGCATTAATACCAATAGGGGCCTATAGCTTGAAAAACAACAGATGTCTTAAATTAGCATATTTTGATTTCAGCTCCTCAATCCAAAAAGCAAATATTAAAGAAAATAAGAAAAATCATTATAAATGGTCATACTCATTTGGCAGCTTATAAAATAATGTGCCTCCTCAAAAGCCTTTCGAAGTAAATGAGATGAAATCTACCCTGGGATAATCATTCTGGAATATTTATGGCATCCAACAATAAAAAGAGTAATAAAAAGAAAAGCCTGCCTCCCTGAAAATAATAATATGAAGGAGTTATTTATCTTCATATTTTTATATCAACCCTGGTTACAAGAGTAATGACAGCTGTGATCTCCAAGGTCTGTGGTGATATTGCCAGTTTGGCTTCTCAGTTTGAAGCATGACTCAGTGTCCAAATGAGCCCAGAGAAACCACCCGGTTTCCCTGAGCTTCCCGGGGATGCTGATGGCATGTGCTGCTGCTTGGCGCTCCCCAGGCTGCCAGCAATGGGCACCCACCCACCTTTGCACCCTTGCAGACGAACGATAAGTACGGGCCACTGGAGGGGGAGATACGTGAAGGTGGGTACTGCCACCTCCATTCCTTTCCCCTTCAAGGCCTTTTTAAAATGAAAGCCCCAATGTCATGAGCTAGGCATCGCATTAACCTCAGGACCCTGCAGAGAGCTGAAAAACCTCCTAAAGAGAACAATGTAGGGATAATTTCTTTTCAGCTAGTCATTCTTCTCCAGCATCCCATTTCTGGTACAGCCTAAAAACATCGGTCTCTACGACTTGTTTGTCTGGGGCCAATCACACAGGCTCCATCAACTGTCCTTGCTCCCCTTACTCCTCATCAAGTATTGACTGCAATTTTGCCTCCTGAATTTTGTTCGCTGACTTCCAGGAAGCTGCTGGCAGAAGTAAGGGCTTGTAGGAGCTGATGCTGGGGCCGCATGCCGTAAGCACGATACGTAGCTGCGTTCTGGTCTTCACACCAATGGAGCATGCCTCGATACATGCAGAGTTTACTTGGGTTTCCACTACTTCAAATTAGAATTTAGCTACAGTATTAATGCCATAAATATTATTGTCGATGCTGTGTGAAGAACATCAGTGTGAAAATAAATGTAAGGATATTTAAAAACTGGTGTGGAATACTTAGGTATTCAGACTAATCACAGACTGAAATAAGCACATTTGTTTCAAATCCTGTTTATAGCACTGCAGCCCCTCCCTCCTTTAAATCTTCCTCTTAACCATAGTGATGTTTATTGAATACCTGTCATTTCTCCAGCAGCATGTGCCAACAGCGTCTCACCAGTGCCAGGCTGCATGAAAACCCTTCTGTCTCCTATTCTCCAAGGGGCTCCCTTAGATCAACTACTCACCATACCCAATACACTGAAACCCATAAATTTGCAGATACTGCAGTCAAAATTCTTAACAGGAAAGTGCACCCATTTTGCCCAGTGTAGCATACTGAAATATCACATGGTGAGAAGCATTTCTCACCATGTGTAAACTGTCAATTTGATTTGAAATTAAAATTTTTGATTAACATGAGCATTTCTGAGCCTCCCGCTGGCAGCAGCCCTATTGCTGAAAAGTGACATGATTTGTGACACACATGCTGTACAGAAGCCCCATGCCAGCAATTGTTAAACCCATTTTCATTCTGCTTTAATACAGTATGACACTCAGGAAAATAATTTTAATATTTAGGAGAAAGAGGGTAAGGGCTTAAGGGCTGAAGTCCTTCATGGGTGTAAAGCAGGATTACAGCAGCACGAAAAAATGGCACGGAGGTCTCCCCGTCCCACAAGTCGTGTCTCTTTTCAGCAATAGGGACCATCTGCAGGAGGCTAAGAAAGGTCCATAGTGAAGCACAAAGCCTTCTTTTAAATCCAGTTGATATTTCAAACACAGCATGAGGTACTTTCCACCTATGAATGCCGAGATGCTTGTGCACGGGGAAATGCTTGCAACTTCAATAATTAAACCCTCTCATATGGGAGGTAGGATTTTCTGGTTTCCACAGCGGTCTGTTCTTTTTCCATGTTTATCATTTCCCCAGGGTTATCAGTGGTCACCGGAGTTACTAATATTTATATGGTGAATTACTTATGAAAGAGGAAAGTTTTGTGACTATTAAGACTTTTAAGCCCAGGAATCTACCTCTTCATCAGGGTGGTGGGAAGATTTTTGTTAAACAGTTACCGAGTGAAGACAAGAAACGGGACACTTTTGCGGCAACAGATTTTAAGGCTATGATATACGCACGCGGGAGACAAAAGTTCAGTGGGGATTTTTATAAACGTAAGCCTGTGTCACTGTTGCAAGCTGCTGACTCAACTGTGTCACCTGCGTATTTCTCAGAGTGGATCATTTTTTTTCCAGTAACATCATGTTCTGAGGAAGTTTATCATGAAACAAGTATCACGAACAGTCATTCTGAGCAGCAGAACAGCTTTGATAAGTGCCGACACACATCTGACTTTTCTTTGAGCTCCTAACACTATTCATCACATTAAACACTCAGCTCTGCTGGACTTTCTGTTCCTAGTAAACACAGAGCGTTTTCTAATTGCCATAATACAGCAAGTTAAAAAAATGTAGTGCTTTAAAAATAATTTTAGATGGTGAAATGAAATACCAGGATGATTCAGATGCCCTGGTAGTATTTGGTCCTGAACATAAAGCCGTGGGCTCATTTATGTTAATAACAGCGCTCGAGAACTCAATCTGCATGAAAAACACGGTCCTCGATAAAGCCATGATATATAGCTATTATAAGTATGCAGGTTCTTCTCAATAAGTCTTAAGTTTAAATAAGTGTTGTGTGTAAATATCTAGTTTTAATTAGTATATTGCCAAGAAATTATACAACTAGACTCAGCGATGCTGTAATTATTTTAGGAACTATAAAACCCTCCCTCGGCTGGTGGTAGCTAAGTGTACCCGCCAAGGCTCCTCTGCGGACATGCTCGGAGCTGAACCAAGGGAGTCTGAAGCCTTGTGGACACAGAATTAGGGGGCTATAAAAAGAAGTGTTGGGTGTGGGGTTTTTTAATTTGCATGTTAGTTTACAGTTATAGGAATAATCCATGTATTCAGAGCATGTGGCAGAATTCTCTAGAAAAGCCCAGCATCCAGGAGGAGCTGCCGGGGCCAGGGTCAGGCAAGGGCAGGCAGCCTTCCTGCTCGGCTTTGCTGGGTGATATGGACACAAACCCCGGTGACTTAATCAGCTGTTTCCTCTCATCCTCCCTTCCTGGCACTCCTCTCTCTTTACACCAAAGCAGTTTTAAAAGACTGTGGCTGGACACCATGATAATGGAAGCTGTAGAAATATCTGCTGAAGATTAGATAGTATAAATATGATGTGAAAATAAAGATGCTGGGCATGGAAGCTAAGTCACAGGATCAGCCACCTCCACTTTTCCCCACAGGCTTTCCTCTCCCTTCAGAGCTGCTTCTTACCCCTCCTCTGCTGACAGCACTGGTGAGCAAACTTCAATTTACGATAAACCCCATGCAAATCATGTTACTGTTTACCTATTGTCCTTTCCATTGTATTGCTTGGGGTTTTCTCTCCCGAAGGCTGTTACTCCTCTGTTCTTTGTACAGAACAGTAATTTCTCCACTTCAACAACTTTTAGTCCCAAGTAGGCCGACTTCCACTAGGTTTACGTGTTAGTTATCTCTGTGGCTGGGAATGAAAGAGACTTCCTGCTAGACACGGTGTGACAACACACATACGTTCTGTCCTTGACTGTCCACATTACTGAGCTCACAAAGTTCAGTCAGGGCCACCCTGAGACATCCCTGCATGGAAGATGGGGGAAACCTCATGAGCTTTTGTCCAGAAGCACCTGGGCTGTCTCACCTTGGACAGCAGGGTACCAAGGTAAGTCTCCGAAATAAAGCTCTGGTATGCTGGTGGCAGAGAAGACAGAAAGGGATGGGTTGGGAAGCGCAGTAATGCTTGTTTAGGGATGCGTCAAGCTTGCACAAGACCTAGAACACAAAACTTGATGCTTATGGATGCAGTTTAGGCTGCTGTTGGCAAACACCATGTGCCCAACAAGTCTGGGCTTACAACTCCTGTCCAGACAGCACTGACACCCAGAGCAGTGTCACCCTCTCCACAGAGACGCTGCATACTGAGGGATGGGAACTGAAGGGGTTGTCCTCATTGCCTGCTAGCAGAGAACAAAGGGGCCTCCAACGACCACAGAATCTCTGGATGGCCACCAAGGTCTGCACCAACTCCATCTTAGTTATGTAGGACGTGTCCAGAGAAGAACAAAAGGATGGAATGACTAGCAAAGGCACTGATGAGTCTCCACAAGGAACGTGTCATCCCCCCAATATGTCTCTGACTGACTCCGCTGGGACTACGAAGATGCACAGGCAAAGTACTGCGCAACCCTAGAAGCAACACAACCCCCACACTGGGTGATCCAGGATCTCCTGCCTCACAGCCCGGGCTCTGCCAGGGCTCTGCCTCCTCCAAGTATTGAGGAGGAAGCCCCACAGACTTATTGATTGACTTCCCAGGGACTGATGCACTTGGGGTTAGGCAGACAACTACGCTTACAGACAATGGTGGAGAACCCACAGTGTCTTAGTGGATGACTCCCCCCAGCCAAGTCCCAAACTAGCAGCATAAGTCCAGTGAGAAAAGACTGCTGGATGTGGAAACCAGCAGCAGAGCTCCGCATGATGACTTAGACTCTCTTTCTGTTTTATTCTAAGTTTGTGTTTTGTAGGGCAGGATGCCCTGTCTACATTCCTTTACAGACTAAGAATGGACATTTATTAACAAGTGCTTGGGCGGCCAGCCCAAAACTCTAGACTCCTGGCCTGGGACTGTACGACAGAGAGGGACAGTGACCCCCGTTTGTGTTTACTGTACTTCTACAGACACATGTTGGTGTGATAGGGGCATTCACTTTCTCAGGTTCAGGCCAAGGTCAGGCCAGAACACAGACCAAATTTATTTTCTCTGTGTAATCTGCTCAGACTGGAGCCCAAAGAGGGACTCAGAGTTCACTAATTGTGAGTTTATTGTGAGGGATTCAAGATTAACAAAGTAAACAGAAGGGGCAGAGAGGGGCCTTCTTAGTCCTTATCTAATTTCATGTGCTCATCCCATGTGTAGCAGATGTGGGGGTTCCAGGTGAGGTGCCTCAAGGAATTGAGATGACAGTGGTGGGATGAGGTGCCTCAAGGAATTGAGATGACAGTGGTGGGATGTCTCACTCCAGAAGGCTGCCTCCAGCAACTTAGACACACTTTTGGTATAAAGGTGAAGACCTGAGATTAATCTGTTGCTAGAGGCTGGGTTGGTCAGCCAAGCCTGTGCAGTCCTCTTCTTACAGTAGGAGGCTTGCCTCTCTAGACCCTCCTACTTGTTCCCAGCAGTCAGTCCTGTGTGGCATAGTACGATACACAGGGATGCAGAAATGTGGCAGTGCGGTGTCAGACACCCTATCTGTATCAATGTAAGACAATCTGAAGATACTGCAGGGGCCAGGACGTCATATTTTGGACCATGCGTAGCAGCCTGGCTCACCTGCCCTGCAACTGCCATCAGACTTGTTCTAACAGTACTCTGCATGTGAATTATGAGACTTTGTACTGTGACTGACTTTACATGAAAGGCAGACCTTTTGCTGATGAGTGGCAGTTGAGCAGGCAGAAAGAATGAAAATGGAAAAGGAATTCCACTCACAGGGACCTTTACATTAAACTAAAGCAACTCAAGTAAAAAGGAAACCCATCCATTATGGTTTATAATGCATAAACATCCATTTCTTCTCTGTTCCTTCTTTGCTCGCATTACTGAAATACAGAAAAAAAGGAAAAAATAATGATGGATGGACTTTGGAAGATTCAGAGTTCAGCTCAGGATGGATGTGATCCCAACATTTCAGATTCTTATCTCCTCGTAATTGGAATAGCTGAACCCCTCTTGTCTGCAAAATTAGGCAAGACATCCTGTGAGAATGGGCTTTTTTTCACAGCAGTTTAGTCCCCAGACACATAAAAGAATGAAAACAAGAAATGGAACAGAACATTTTAACGTTTGAATAATGGCTCCATTTGGGCAGTTTAGAACAAAACTTCACTGGAAGAGTTGAGAAGGAAGTTCTTGCTGCCAGTATGCCCATCCCTAGACACATTCTTCCACAGAGCACATAAACACTTCTCCACAATGCTAATTTACCTAAGAAACTCCTGTTTTGTAGAAGTCAAGAGAAAAAGAGAAAGGGAGGAAAGTACACGTGAACAGTAAATACACCGTCCACCCTTTTACCCAAAAGAAATCATTCAACCAAGTCAATGTGCCCTGCTAGATCCACCTTCGCTCTTGCAGCAAACTCTGTCTACTCTGGCTTTTCCAATAGGCAGGAGAGGGGTGGGTAACTTCCTCTAGCAGCAGAATCTCATTAAAATTACAGCATTAACCTGAAACATCTTGGTTTTAAATGTCCCTGAGGTTCAACACAGAGAGAGAGATGAATTCCCAGAAGACCCAGTATCTCCACTGATTACAGAGGGAGAGTGAGGATTTTAGGTTCATAGCTGGTGTTTCGTTTTAATGCCTAATGTTAGGTGGGATGAAATCCAAGCATTAGTCCATAAAACATGTTGGCAGAAACCTGAAAGAAATTTTGCTTATCTTGCCACAGGCAATCTCTTTTGATATGCCATGCTCCTCTATCCTTACATTTATATCTGGCTACTTTTTTTTGTGTTTGTTTGTTTAATTCAGAAGACTGTAAAATACAAGTATTGCTGAGTTATCCTTGTGTTCCTGTACTTCATCTGGTTCATTTGCAGGAGGGAATAAATGATCTATCACTAAGGTAAATTCACTCCCCAGCAGATAATGCCACAGTGTTTCTGCTGCCCATTTCACAGTAAGACATTCTTTTTCAATGATGTTGCATCTCTGTTCTCATGGGAACAGTTTACGGCTGACATTGCAATAGTAGTAATAACAACTTATATTTATATTGTACACGGGATGATCTTCACTTCTCTTTCCTTCTAACAGTGGACGGCTCCCAGTCCTACTGCAAATGCATCCTTCATGGCCATGACAGACAGAAATCTGGATTCACTAATACTGGGCTGCTTCATTCCTCAGCTGTTCGCTCAGGTTGTCATACCCTTTCCAGCCCCTTTTATTATTGCTTTAAATTGAGCTGTGGGGCACTACCATACCACTGCTCGGAGCCTTTCCTCACAAAAATCTGTGAAGTTCCCCTCCTGCCTCAAAACCGCAGCCACCTCAGTCCATCAAGCTGCTGTTCATCCTCTCCTGCTTCTCACCTCTTCCCTTCCTCCAGCAGCTCAAGCTATGGCATGCTCTGCTGTACGATAAAATTGGCTCCCCTCTGTACGGCATGGGGGACCCAGCTAGCTCTCTGCATTCTGCTATTGGAAACGTTCTGAAAGCAAATTCCCTGATTTTTACGGGCTTTGAGGTATAACATGTGGGAAAATTGCAGGTGGTCTGCACTGCAAAGCTGGTCAGGTGGGGACACCCCCCAAACACCAGCAGGTTTTCAGATGGGGATGCAGCTGTCAAAGAGCCTTCTGTTACAGCTAAAATTTTAAGAGTAAGGAACTGAAGTAGAAAAATAACAGGGACAGAGGTCTAGATTCTCTATGAATGTGTGTTACAAGCTACACAAGTTATTCCTTCCTTATGATCCTGGGAGAAGAAATGCCAGCAAAGGGTTTGACCCACCATGGTCTGAAAGATGGTGTTGACCTCCTTGTGCCTGGCTAGTAGGAAACTACTGGCCCGTCCCCTGGCTCACCTGGTGAGACACCGCACCACCAAAGCACCACTTCTCCCTCTGTCACGCAGCGCTGCAGTGGGCTGGGGCAGGGGGGACACGGCAGTGAGCCCACGGGAGGGCACACTGCAGCCAGGGCTTGGGGTGCCAGTCATGCCTTCTGCAAAGGCCAGAGAGAGAGAAGGAAAATATTTGGATCCCCTGTAGCAACTGTATCGTTTTCTTGTACCTCCTTTTGCCAGTGACAGGAGCTAGGTGCCGGCTCCTCACCCCAGAGTGTGCCTTGCAGCAGATTCCCTTGCTTTAAGTATGAGTGAGGGAGGGTGGGAGGTGATGATTACAGACACTCTAAAATGACTTCATTAATTAAATCTTAGGAAAATGGAAAACAATAGCAGTGTGTAATAATAAAAGCCCACTATAACCACATACATTGCTTGTTTACTAGAAAGTACTCCACTGACTACAGATTCACTCTGGGGCACAGCGGGAAACTTTTCTCCTTTAAATGTAATCAGCTTCACCCCCCCCAGCCCCCCCCAACCCCTTCCAGAGAAAAATACCAGCTATCAGATCTGTGTTTCCCATCCACTCCTAAGACTCCTCAGTGCAGTGCCTGGAGGTGATAGTGTGAACTCACTCAAGAATGTGAAGGCATTTTATAAATCACTTGGTTTCAGCAGGAGGGGGAGAAAGGGAGAAGGCAGAGGGATGATATAGTTTACAGCACATACTCGGCAGTAACTCCCAACTGTCAAACTTCAGCATTTTCTTCAGTTGCAACAGTGGTTAACAAAAAAATGTTAAGACAGCAGACATGAAATGCACATAGTAAGCAGCACATTTAATCAACTGGCACCTTTCTACCACCCCACCGCCAAAATCTATCTGGACACTATCATAACCCAGAAAAAAAGGCATATAACTGAAGACACGGCACTGACAGAAGAAAAAGGAGCAGACATGAATAACATGAACTGCTGTAAACAACGTGTAGCGCCCTTTATGTAGGAGATAACAATAGCAGAGTTAAAGGAGTATGTTCATAAGCGTGGCTCACTCGCCTCACCTTCCTCCTGCCCCCTTTTGCCACGCTCACTGTGTTGCTCCTGGGAAAATATTTGCGAACCATTGCAAATAAAAGTCTCCTTCTCACTTTCCAAGAAACAGATCTGGTATTTTTCCATTTCAGTCACACTACGGCCAGACTTCGGAGGGGATTTTATTCTCACAGCTCAGTGAGAGTCACCCTAAACTTTTGTTCCATTTCCTATCTAGCAACTTCTGCAATTAAAAAATAGTATCTAATTAGCTATAGAAGTGATGAGGCTTTTTCTGGGAGCTTGGTCTCACCAAAGTGCTCTCCCTTGACAACACCAACAGTTCAGCCTACAGATTTCAGTTGTGCATTGCTCTTCATGTGCACCTCTTTGCTCACGTACATAGCTTTAGACTTAAAAAATCAAGGCTACTTGGAAAACACCTGATTAACCCATGAATCTACAGTATGCATATTTTTTTTTTGTGAGTGTGTAAACCAAATATGACTATGAAGGCTGAAATCCATTTGAATGAAAATCACCTTGTACCTGTAAAACCAGGTATGATACATCCAGGCACTACACCACACACAGAAACCAGAGGAAGGTGTGAAATAACAGCACAGGTTTTCATAGAACAGATATTTCTTTGGAAAGGCCTACAGTCAACAGAACACCTCCTGTGTCGGTCAGGACGTCAGAACAAAAGAACACATGAGCGCAAGCGAGAAAGCACGATCCCTTATGGCAGCTCTTGGTGGCCGTGGGCTACACTCCAACATTCACATCCAAATGAACCAAGCTCTGGCTGAAGGTTAAGGTGCCAACGGTCCCAGGTATGGTGAGTAAGTAAATATACAGTTTGTTTTACAGGAGTTTTTACAGGAGTAAAAATACAGTTTGTTACAAAGTGCCAGGCTGGCTGGACTCGAATCATGGGGGGACCTCTGATGCTCTGGTGGACTTGTTGAGCAGCAGAAAGAGTTCCCCCGCTCAGCTGCCAGAGACGGGCAGTCTGCCACCCACTGCCACCACCCGCCACCGCCTCCACCTTGAGCGGGAGAGGAGGATGCGGTGGCTGGCCGGTAAACGCTGCCTTCAGCCCCTTTCTGTCTCCTGCAGCTTGCACAGCGAGAGAGCCGGTGCTTCACCATCTGCAGAGCACAGCTCCCAGCACACATTTTCATCTTCCAGTGGTTTGACCACAAAGGGCAAAGTTTTGGCCTGAGAGTGCTTCCGATCGCATGAGAGGCAGCGGCGAGGCAGCCTGGATTTTGCTGTTGCGATCTCTGAGTGGAGGGCTCCCACTCACTTCAACAGCCGACTGGCACTGCTGCAAAGAGACACTACCTAAATAGATGTGAAGTAATGAATACTTCGGATAAGCGACTGATTTCAGAGTGTGCTTTTATCCACAGGCCCTGTATTTATAGTTCAAGCCTTTTCAATTAATACGCACACCCTAAAAGAATTAAACTACTAATTATCACATTTTACTGTGGTTCACAGAACTTTCATCAGATCTAGTAAATGAAATCACGAGTTCAGCAGAAGAAGCTTTACTGCGCCAAATTATGTCAAGGGTATATCATGTTGATAATAAAAGATCACTTGGTTGGAAGCCTAACCTAGAAGGTTGGGGAGGCGTAAAAAGTTCACATTTTGGATCATGCTGCTCTGGTGTGGGCGTTTTGTGTTTTTTTTCTTGGTTATTGTGGAAGGCAATTTTCCTGCAAGTAAAATTTTCCCTTTGTCTTACATTACAAGCATTAGGAAATTCCTACATCGAAAGACAAATAGATAGGTTTGGGGTTTTGTTTTGCAAGTTAGGCCTTGGCATCACATTCGCTTCCCACTAATAAAATCCTCTCTCTACTGGACAGAAAATTAAAACGATGCCCATACCACAAATAAACTTGTTTCCCTAAGTGCCCAGCTTCTTGGTGGGCAAGCATGGTATTCAAAAGCATCCTTCAGCCTGTGGTCCGCTCTGGCAGTAGCAATTACTCTGACGCAACACAACTCTCAGCTGTTAATTAAACAGCAAGTCTCTCAAGAAGTCATGACAGAAAGTACGGTTGTAGTGAAACCTGGAGATTGCTCACAGTTCTAGCCGCCCTTCCCAAGATCCCAGGAGGACTGGTTAAAGTTAGCACCGAGGCACCTCTCAACACGCCAAGGCAGGGCATGGGTAGAAGGGGCCGGCACGGGGTCAGCGCCCTGCCATGGCTGCCCGCCCCCAGCCCAGTGCTGCGGCAGAGGAAGGGCAGCAACCTGGCACTGCTGCGAGGCCAAGAAAAGCCTTGGCCCTGCAGAGCAAGGTGGGGAAACTCGCCTCCCCAGGGCACGGGAGCTTCCCAGGACGGGGCTCCTGGCCAGCCCATTTCCAAGCTGCCCTCTAGATGGCCCTTGCTGTTATCTTGTGGATAAATATACACAGAAAGGAACGGAGCAACAGAATATAAATATATTTTGAAATGACTTAGAATAATCCCAGCTGTATTTATGCACCTTATCCACTGGAAAGGTTCATTGCCTTTTTCCTGTACACACATATGAAGAAATAAAAATCTATACTGTAGCCACATTTTTATTCCTCCTTTCCTTTGCAGCATTCAGCCATTCCAAGCGTAATGAACGTTTCGTGTCTTTCAAGCACTGCTTTGTCATGCTATAAGCATTCATTTCATGCTTTGAATATTTCCTGTCATACTCGCCTTGGATGAATTTTTTGTGGGAATGCTTTGCTTGTGAAGGTTAATGGTTAGCAACAGTGAAAACTGAAGTCCTCTGTCAATCCCCAAGTCTCAGACACTGCAGGTCACTGATGAGAAAGGCTCTCCACTCGGCCCCAGCAGAGGCTGCAGAACTGACCCTGATTGACGACCACGTATCTCACCCGACTGACAGTCAACACCCTTCGCTGTTGCCGTCACCGGCTCCCCTCAAGAGAGTGCCAGCTACTGATAAGCAGGCTAAATCCTGAGCCTAGCAGAGGACCCACTAAATCCTGGAAATGCTGTAACTGTGCCTCACAATCTAAATGACAAAATCTTTTGACTTTGAGTACGAATCTCAAAGAAAATATGGTAATAAAGGGGAAAATGGTGTTTCTTTCCTAATTATTCAGTTGCTTCTTCATGACAGTTATGAAACTGGCTGGGAAATACAGCTGGTTGCTGCAAAGTTTCAGCTCTAGACTATTATGATTAAAACACTGTATTTCTAGTTCCTGTTGAGATCTATCTGTAATGAAAGAAAATGAAAAAAATGCAAGACTGAATCACACAAGTTAAATTTATAACCAGACATATCTGCTTTTGTTTCCTTGGGAGATGCTGGCTCTCAGAACTGCCTACATGTACTCTCTCTCAGGGGGTGATAAAACACAGGTTGGACCTTCATCAGCTGATGGGTCCTATTCGAATCCACAGCCAATTCTGTCTAGTCCGTGGGAAGGCAGAAGAGACCAGCCCCACCAGGGCTCCTCTACTCAGCCGGAGCTTTCAAGCCTGGACAAAGTTCCCCATTGCTGTTCCCGGCAGACAACATGATCCATAAGGGTGCAAATCCATTCAGAATTTGGTCCTGGCAAGTTACAAAGGTGCAAACAAGCTGACATCACCAGGAGCTTTAACTTCACCGCCAGCTATGAGATTCCTCATTGAAAATGCTAAGGGCTTTTTTTTTTAAAGCTTTTTCTGAAGCAAAGTTAATTTTAGATTAGTCCCTCAGGCTGTGATAACTCCTCAGTGTTGCTCTGTAAACAAGAGAGGAGAGTCTTCTTGCATTTATAAGATTCTGATGCAAATGATCCCAAGATCAAGAACACTAATAAAAGCTGCCATTACTGTATTACCCTGTTTGCAACTGTAACTGATAGAAAACTTTTCCTGCAAGGCTTGGTTATTTGCTGCAAAGGAGGTGTTTCAGGAATGCTAGTCAACTGAGACGATGTACTTTCTAACAGTACCAGTTTCAGCATTGTGTATACAGAGAACTGCTCATGCCCGTGCGCTGCTCAGGTGGGAATCAAGGTGCCTGTCCAAGGACAGCTGACCCTCCAGACACCTCAAGTCCTGCTGCACTTGCAGCATCACCCTAGTAAGTGTTAAGCTGGTTGGCATCAGTTCAGTCCCACAAGGCAGCTGGACTCCACCTGAAGTAACGGAGATGGAAGGTTAAGTATGACCTGAGAAGAAGGGATGCCCTTGGAAGACAGTATATTTATACCAGTTTAAAATTTGGCTGTTGAAGGAATTGAAGGGCTCTCAGCTACCGTTTACATTGTGGTTGAGTGATGGAGACAAGCACAAAGAACAGTTACGTCCTCTGCCCGCTTCAGCTTGAGAGGAGGGTTTGAACTCTGCATCCGAGGAGAGTGCCTAACACTCAGGCCGGCCAGGCACCACCTCCACTGGCTGAAGCTACCCCACTGCACAAAATGAGAATGCCAGGTTCTGGGGCCAGAACAAAAGCGTATAGAAAGGGTCTGCAGTTTGCACCCTGTTTGTCAAGGCAGAGAGGTCTTTCCACAAGCTGCTTTTGCATTTTACCAGGTTGCACATAATCCCCTCCTTCCTTGCAGCCAAAGCGGTGTTACGCCTGCCATGACCAGCCTTGCTTAGAGAAGAAGAAAAGGAAACTTCTCTTTCCGTATGTTCCCACTATTGCCTTTTCTTTCCCCCACAGCTTAAAGACTAGAATTTCTTCCTTTATGCTTTTAGGCATGGAAAAGTAAGCATATACTTAAATTTTTTTTTTAAGGTTTAATACTCAAGTCCTGCCCTACTTAAGCAAACAATTCACAGATGATATTTACAAGTCCAGTGTAATTACTGCAGGGTTGAAAAACGAGTTCTGTGAGTTACCGTACATCATTGTTTTTCTTTTTTCTTTTTTTTTTTTAATGTTACAAAGAACAATGTGCCTTTCATTTCCTGCAGTGCTGTTAAGGTACTTGCAGCTCAAAGCAGCAAGAATACATTAAAACTAGAAAGCAATTGGTTTGGGCATTAAACATTTTCATTTTTTAGATAAATGCCTCTCCCTCTACAGAAATTGTTTGAGCAATGAATTTGGCACACATGTGTAATCAGCTGTAATAATGAATGCTGTCACACTCACTTGAAATGGGAGAATTTACCAACTTTTTTAAAAATAATTTGCTAATCTACAATTACAGCAGTGTGCCACCAACTTTGAGTTATCAAATCACAATACCACATGCTCGAGAGACATCAGTTGTCTGTAGAAAATGACACAGCATTCTTCTGCTTTACACAGCACATTTTGTGTGTACCTTTATGCTGCAGTTATTAATTCGTCAGTACTACTACATCAAACACAAACATTGCCTGGTGGATGTCTGACATCCATTTACTGACAGCAGCAACACAGTGCTGTGCCACAATTATTAACCAGTTTGTGCTACACCCTTCTTGCCTTTCTCCAGAGTTAAACTCCAGCTGGAGCAAAGCAGGATTTGACTTTTAATATTCAATGAATCTCTGAAAGCTAGTGTCACAAATATCCCCACTTTGCAGACAAAAAGACTGAAAAGTTTTCCTACAAAAGTTTAAAATAATCCTACTTACAAAAAGAAAATCTATCCGATAGCCATTTCCACGACTGAAAGTGAGAATAAAAGCCCTACAGAGAGTCCATGGCAGTGCTGAGCCGGGAATTCAGTTGTTCCTGATCCCCAGGCATGCAGTCACTTTGCTACATCAGACTAGCCATTTTGTTATCGTCAGTTCACTGAAAACTAGTTTGTTTATAAAATACAACACCAAACCAGCACATTTAACAAGCTTTTAAAATCAATAAACTTTTTTTTTTTTTTTTTTGATTGGGTGAATTGCAAAATCATTTTGCGGTGCCAACTGAAATGAAGCTTTTACATACCATTAGGCAACTACAAAAGTGGGGAATTTTCCACACGGGTGTTCCACCCAGCTGGTCAGAAAAAAACCTCATTTGAGCAAAATATCAGGACATCAGAACATGCTCCTGCCTTTCAAATGAAGTTGCTGGCCTCTCTCATCACCCCTCCTGCAAATTTCCTCACCTACATAACAAACAAGACAAATTCTGGGGTTTCTTCCCCTTCTCAAGAAGCTCTTTCCTATGCTAACAGACCTGACAGACAGCAGCACTGTGCACGCTGTTCAGTTGCGTGTTAGCTTTACCCCTCCCAGTTCCAGGCCAAGACATGGGGACCTTGGACCATGCATACATGAATGAGCCCTGTCTCGCCTGCATGTTTGCTTTTCATGACCATCATGCTGGATATCTCCCTCGCTAAAAAAAAAATAAATACTTAATATTTCTGAAAATTTTTGCAGCAGGGATCGGGTAAGTGAATCCCTGAAAACTATTCTGGCGTAACGAAGGCTGAAGAAAAGGCTAGAGTTGGTGTTAAAGCCACCACTGAGAGCAGAAGACGTCACCATCTTCTCTGTGATGATTCTGCTCCAGAAAATGCAACTGTAAAGCCCTCTAGAAAAAAGGAGTGGTTCTCCAAAAGAAAACCTTTTTTTCCCATGAACTTCACTTTAATGAAGGTTAGACATACAGGCTTTCCAAAATAACACATACAATTTAGAATGATAAATTAAAATCTGTAGTAGGAGGCCTTCTTTTTCAGGGCTGTATAGTTGACCCTTTTGAACCTACATTACTCAAGGTATGCAAAATATATGTGTATAATAAATAGCTCTAGAATTTATGGAGTGGAACAGAAAGGATATTAACAGGCAAGTAGAGAGGCTGTATAACCCTCACAAGGCCTTTAAAGATTTATTTTTTTAAAATGAAGGAATGCATGAATGTAAAAGGTAGTACTTAATCGATACACTTCTTTGTGCCTTCCAGAAATACATGCAAAATTATTCCAAATCTGCCCTCAATCTGGTCATTCAGCTGTTAGCATCAGTGGGAATAGGATTATTCACAATACTATTTTTCTTTGATTAAAAAAAAAAATTCCTCTCTGTGCGGGCTCATTCCCACTCTCAGTAAAATCAATTACAAGACTCCCATTGACTCTGGAGGGATTTGGATCAGGCCCTGTGGAAGTGGGTCTACAGCAAGCGTAGAACAACGCAGTTAATATGATTTATTGTGTCCGTTTCTGTGCGTGCAGTTTTTCATTTTCTAAAGCCTGCAGTTTTGCTTTCATCCTCACGTTCAGTAGATAAGAGCTGCAGATCTCTGTTGATCTACACACTGGGTACACTGCAAGTGGGGGCTGTGTGTGCTGAGAATGAGCTCAGCGTCTGCCCAGGGGGAGCAACCCCTTTAGGGCCAGCCGACTGCGTTAGATGCATTTGTAAAGAAAATCTCCCACACAGGCACTGCAAAAGGTGCGTAATCAGTTAGGAGGCTTCTGCTGTGGTGGGGAAAAATACCCTTTAGTAAAACTGAGAAAAAGAAAAATCTTTTTCCTGTTTATTAAAAAAAAAGTACCTTTTGCAGGTCACCAGGAAAGTTCCAAGAATTCACTAAAAGCTTGTTTAACAAGGAGAAGTCAGGCTCCAAATGAGAGATATTTCATTTCACTAGGCTCTTACAGATTTTACATTATTAAACACTGACATTGCTGCTTTTCGGGGAGGTTGTTGTGTAACAGGCTTCCTTAAGACTAAGAAACTGCAGGGTAAGAAGAACTGTGGTTTAATAGCTGTGAAAGAATATTATCTAAACATGAAATAATAACATGCTTGGTGCCTAATACATTCTAAATTAAAATATGATTTAATCAACATAGGCAACATATTCCCCACCAAAAAAATAGAAGATTTGGCAGAACAAAAATCACAGTTTAGTCAGTTCTTCTCTTAACCTCACAATCCTTTGGCTACAAATTAGAATATCTGTGAACACGATTGATAAGGGAAATTAGGCACTGTCTTTCAGAAACAACAGAAATGTTTTAAGATGGTATGTTTAGAGATGAACAGCACAAAATCTATCAAAATATGAAACCTTTCATATTTCAATAGGAGGAAAATACGGGAACCCCAAATGCCAAAATCTTACCAGCCCAATGAGCCCTGTTATATGTCCTACGCTGATATTTTGAAGTTTTTTATGTACCTAAACCTCTTCTTTCCTTCATTGTATCTGCCGTTTAAACCCTGATCCAAAAGCAGTCTGGATATGAGTGCAGCCCTTCAACCTCACTCCCACTTGCAGCTTGTTCAGTTGCTAATAAAGTCCCCCAAATGCACACTAAACACACACACAGCTGTAGGGATTTGGGGCAAAAGCAGTTTTTCTGTGAAAGGGCAGTCACAGTTGTATTACATGAGATGGATTTACATATCCCCCAAATGGTGACAGGTTTTAGAGACATAAACCCTTCACGTAAATTCTTTCCTGTGTATGCATAGTAGACCCCAGTACAGTGGATACCCCATCTACATTTAGGTCTTACCAAAAAGATCTGGCTATGGATAAAAAAAGACAAGAAAAACTATTCATAATAAGCACTTTCACTTTGGGAAACCTTATTTCTAAGTCCCAAATATAAGTACTAAGACAAAACTCAGTTGCTGATGGGCCAACAAACATTATTGAGGTCTACCTTAAACATAAAAAGGAAGAGAAGCTGTTCCCTTATATACATACTTATTCTTTCACATACAATCCCTACGGAAATTCACTATTACTGAATGACTCTTTTTCAGGCTGCTTTAGAAAGCAAGCCATTGGTTCAGTAGAAGCTATTGCTTCTACTTTAAAACTGTCAAAGAATATTAGTGTTCCCAAAAGTCACAGCCCTGCCGTTACTTCCAAAGAAGCTCAAGCCGCTGCCACCTGAAACAATGGTATTGCAAATATACAGAGAAGGAGCAACCAGCTCTAGTTGAGCCTCCCTGACCTGCTTAGCCATAGTAGCTACAAACTCTAAAGCACGCCGAAGAAAAAATACAGACGACGCCGGTAGCACCTGTATCAGTCCTGCAGTCGGTACGTGCCTGAGCGGCTGGTATGTTTATAGGTGTGCAGTCTTGCCCTGAAACTGCAATGTTTGGAAGTGTTGCCGCTCAGTTTTGTTTAGCAGATTTTTGCAGTGCAGAATGGGTCTACAGAAACATATTTCAAAGCAACCATTTTGTTTCGCGGGACTATCTGAGATCCTGCACTCTAAAATGATGGCTGGCCACATACCAAAGGTTAGGTACTTCAGTGTGTCATGTGAGAGCATCAATAAACAAAATGAAGTTAAAAGCACATAGATAAAAATGAAAGCGATGAAGCACACACCCCTAGGGGGTCATGACTCATGGCCCAGGGATTGAAAGCCTTTGCTATGGAGGAATAAGGATAAGGGTTGCATACAGCAGGCTCTTTAATGGTATCTCCCTAATTAAAATTATTTTTAAAGGGGGGGGGCAAAAAAAAAAAAAAAGTCGTCTCCAGGACTGGAGAAACAAATGCTACCTTAGATCAGTGAAACAGTAGCATTTTAACTATGAGGAGAGTACACAACCTATTTGTAGCTATCTCCCATGTCAATTATTCTGAATATTTTTTTATATTAGACATAGGAAAAAAATCTTTATAAATATGGGCTGTTTTAATATCCCAAAGCAGGAGCAGCAGGTAAGAACTTACCATTTTCTGGCTGGTCCTTAATATCAGCTTCACTTGGCTGGCTGGGACTTTCAGATTGACTTGAATCTGAAAAACATAAAATACAGCCAAAAATTACAGGGTCTGCTGTGGAAAATAGATCAGAGGCGCCAGACTTCCTCAAAAGGCTGAGAGCACAAACTTAAGGACAGGAGTGTTGCACTAGGACATGATAATGCAAAAGTCCCGTGCCTAGGTAATATTTTTGCTAGCAAAAAAAAGGGAATCTTGTTTACGGCACTACACAGAGTGCTTGGTGTGTGTGTGTGTGTTAGCATAAATTAAGCTTTGAGAATCCTTCTTTTTAAAGAAGGCATATTTAAACTGCTCTCCTACATGTTTTTTATAATGCAGCCTCTATGTTGTATACAAACCAGAGCCTTAATCCAACACATAGTAAAGTCTCAAAACATATTTTCAAGCAGGCGTATAAAGGTAACTAAGCAACACTACAAAGTTGTGGGGATTGTTGTCTACACATTTCTGGAACAAAATCTGCAAAACTGATAGAAGAGTTGATTTTTGTCATACTTTCGCAGTGATTACAGTACTGCGAGATCACTGAAATGTATGGCATTGCCCCTGATTTGCAGTGGTATAAATTGAGACTAGATAGTGGATGAACTGCTTTAGACCTTGTGTAAATAATGGGTCCTACAAACTCCCAGCTAACACTCTCCAACGAACACAATTTATTTCCCTAAAATAATAAAATGACCTATAAAAGCAAACGTGTAAATATGAGTGTTTTGCATTTTTTACACATTATTAACTCTATTTTATGTGAAGATGATAGCTCTTTGGTTCAAAAATCATTCCTAGTAGAAGCTTTAGTCAAATAGTATTTTCCTTCTCAATTATTTCTATTACTGTGATTTGGAAAAAAAGGTCCTTTTACCTGTGTGAAAAAACATATTTTTAAAAATGCCTCCATGTACTGTTTTCTCAATTAATACAAATAGAAAGATATTTGTTGGTGTCATCTCTCTGTTCATCCATCATCATCACTCATCCCATCTCGTTCCCCCCACCCCGACACTCTTCTGTAATTTATTGATCCCGTAAAAAAAGTTTTTGCTGTGAAACAAAACTTAGGGAATGAAAGTACTTGCTACTGAATCAAAAACACCCCCAATCATGGCAAACCTATTTTCTGACTTCACCTTGACTTTGCAGAGTTTAGAATTAGCTGTCTGAAATTTGACCACATTTCAGTGAGAAGTCAATGCAAGATCAAAAGGTCATGACACTTAACTGTGATTAAATTGAAAATCTTACTTCTATTGCAACAGAGTGATAACACCACCCCTTCTTTTTCTTTGAGGTATTAATAGTGCTGGAAGAAGCAGTACTACTATTGACCTTGGGTCAAGCAATGCTAATTTATTGCTTTAAAAAGGTTTCTTGCTTTTAAGCAAATGAAGATTTTAATTACCGCAGAGCACTATAAAGAAAATGCCTATTTTAAATATTCAATTTTTTTTTTTTTACCTGCTGACTGTATGCATTAGGTATCATTCAGAAGCTTAGAGGACAATCTTGTATAAATTAAAAACTACCAGTAAAAAAAAGTGCTCACAAAAGAAATTTTGATAAATTTCAGAATATAAACATTCAGAAGATTTAGGAAAGAAAGCTTCAGTTCTGATACACCTACTTAAAATCAATGACTTTAAAATTGTCCTGAAAAGCGATGTGTTTTCCAGTGTGTCCATAATCCATTTCCTCTCTTTTATATTTATTATTTTTAATAATTTCTCTAATGAAGCTCAGTGAAAAAAATTAATTCTCATTTCTGCAATTTTGTTTTAAATATTGATACTCTGAGTTACCTTTAACTGAAGCTCAAATCAGTGACAGCAGATAGACTACCGGGTAACATGCACAGTGCTGTTAGATTCTGGACACACGATTTTGGCAAGAAGTTTCATTTTTCCAATACCACAAAGGTAGAAACAAAGGTAAGATATTAGGAATGTAAAATATTTAGTTAACATTCAAAGTGAACATTCAATGGATTTCATTTTACAGGGCAGGCATTAGGCTTTTGCTTATTTTTTAGGGTTTTTTTTCCTCCAGCAAGCCATGGTTCAATCAGCGTTTGGGCTTTATGTTTAAAGTAGGGTCAGAATTCCACAAAGAATTTACGTATTTGAAAAAGTTACTGCAGAAATATGGGACTCAAAGCACATTTTCCTTTCAAAATTTTAAACAACCCAGCTAAGCAAGGAGAGGGATGAAGGCTCAGTGGCAGCAGCAGGAGCTGGGCTTGGGCGCTGGCGCACTCAGCCCCCAGCCTGGCACCTTCGCTCCCCAGCAGCCCTGCAGCCGGTGGGCAGCAGCACACAGCGCGGGAGCTGCTCCTGGATTTTGTGAAACAAAGTACTTTTGTTTGCGCTGAGTGCTGTTTTTCCAACACCAAAGCTAGTGGCACAAGAGAGACTCTACTGGCCGTAGGACATTTGTTTGCATACTGAATCTTAACTTTCTTCTTTTATTACTCTGGCTACAGCGATAACGTTTTCCCTAACCCACCCCTTCTGCTGAAATTAAATATTAATTTCTAAAAAAGACAACAAAGGCTTTAAGCGCTATTCTTCATGGAGAGGCACGGGGCAATAAAATGCAGGACAAGGCAGAATTAAAACCAATCTATACTGCAGTGGAGATCAGGGGAGGCTACCGAAAACATGCACTGGGCAAGCGTATGATCAGCATTGTTATGCAAGGTGGCATCTTGTGGAAACCCCAGATAAGAAGACTGAGTTAAGGCACTTAGCCAAAATGTTTATATGCAGAATTTTGCTTCCCTGATTTTATTCAGATGCCGCAGATGATCCGGTACATATAAATGTGCCGCCACATGGTTAAGGGATTGGCAAAATCAGAGCCGTTGTATTTTACAGTCTTGCCTAGGACGAGAGAGTATTGCTCAGCCTCCACCACTCACTCTCTGCTTTTTCAGCAGTTGGCAGTAACTCCTGTCGGGGCTTTTTTGTTGTTTTGCACATGGAAACTTTAAAATTCCAGTTTTCTGAACGTTTAGTGTTTTGCGGGCTCGGCTACAATGGGAGGCGGAATGTCTGTCCTGCTGAGTCAGTTAGCCAAACAGGTGACCAGAGGAATAAATTAATTTTTGCCCATACATAATTGATATAAATGGAAGATCGTTTTCATAAGCATTTGCATTAAATCAATAAAATCACTTACTATAGAGCAGTTTAACAATTCATTTGATTTTCTCTTTTCTATATATTTGATAGCCACTCTGCAAAACAGTATACACTTTATGCCTATTTTCTTTAGCAACAACACTGCCAGTTAAATTCTACCACCTGCAATAATTAGAGCCATTGGAAAACATACAAAACAAAATATACAGTAGATGCGAGCCCCTCTTGAATCCACGGCCCCCTGCGGCAACGAGTTTCATTGGTGCCTTAAGCTAAGGCTGGTAGGAAGCCAAAGAATCTGTATATTACAATAAAGTGCATGTTATTAAGGGGAGGATTTAAATGATTTCAGATGGAGTTGGAAATATTATAGTGAGGAACCACTATTAAGATTGCTGATTTAAAAAAAAAAAAAAAAACAAAACCAAAACCCAAAAACCAAAAAACCGAAGGAATCTAGTTTTATATTTGAGGAAGCTTAACCTTGAATAGCACAATGGGTTTTATTTGGGGGCTTTTTTAGTTGAAGAAAAGTTAGTGGTTGGAATTTTTAACCCTGAACTACCTGGAGTCAGCATATGTTCACTGGAGTCAATGTTACTGGACAAGAGAAGCTCTAGGGGATCTGGTATCAACCGTAATCATGGGGAAACAGGATAAAAAGCATGTGGAAGCTATTTTAGTCTTTACTTCCAAGAATCAACTATGATTAAGGGATAAAGAAAAAAAAATACACAAACAAAACAGGCTAGTTTTTTTCCAAAGTAGCATTTCTTACTACGTCTCTCTGTTGTTCTTTGGATCTGTTTCTTAAGCACATGCTACCCCAACATGACTGAGGTGGTTATGACCAACACCCGTCTGCCTGATCTCAAACCATCAGCAGGCAGGGACCTTCACCTCCAGGATGGAAGCTCTGGACTTTTCAATATGCAATTTTCCTTTTCAGCTGCAGCAGTAGCGCAGCTTCAGCCAGGCTGCATGATGGCTGCATGGAAGCAGTGCTCGCGGCGCTGGAAGGGAGCACTCCATTGTTTGAAAAGAATAAAACCTTCCCAGGAAAGTCTGGCCCGTGGACAGGACCAATGTCAACAGACTGACAATGTTGTTCTTTTTTGTAGACCGTGACACAGATGGTGCAGAGTTGTTACACGCCTTCACCAAAAAAGCCTGCTTCGAGTGTCATGGCACTTCCCAATGCTAAGCCACTTCATGGCTACCTGACTTTGGAGAAACAGGATACTTTCCTGGGTCCTTGCACTTTCTCGGCATGCCGTGTTTTCCAGGGTGTGCTGAATCTAGCCTGGGGTGGCAGTGACCACAGGGACCAGCCTTATTGTCTGCTGGTCTGCCCAAAGTGAATGAATGGGTGTCAAGATTATTTTTTACCTACATAGAGCCAGCTCCTACCAGAAACTGAGCCTTTGCTAGCAGCCAGCGTGCTAACTCAGGTGCAAATGCACCTATCCTCTAAACAGTAAAGGTGATCCCCGCATTGGGGAGAAAAAAAAATTACTGGCGATGCCAGATGAGCAAGGCTGCACTGCCACTGCCCATGCTGAGCCTGCTCTGCAGCTAAATAAAGTGGGCTCCCTCTCCTCTGCTGCCAGCCCAGCACCTCACAGAAGCACCGCAGAAGAGCACAAGCTGAATTTTCCATTCATATCATGTTTTTGGGGGGGAATATTGTATAATAAACTGACATATTTTATTCAAGTTTCAGAGTCCTATTTGTAATAAAAAATTTATATGGCTGGGTTGTGTTCATGCAATAAATTTTTCATCTATAATTTTGGGCATGGATTCTACCAAAGATTTATATACGTTTTAAAAAAATAGCTAAATCATGCTCCGTTATATACAGTCTTACATGGTAAGCTTAAGGGATTTACAAACAGAAACCAGCACCAAGACTGAGGCTTTTTTACACTCACTTTCCCTTCATTATACATTATAATATAAACACATAGGGATTGCTCCATATATGCTACAATTATTATTTATGGCTATTTTGGTGGCTACTACTACAAGGCCTGGCTCTCTGTTTAACTCCAGCCATCGCTTTCAAGTCAACTTTTATAGGGAGTTCAAAGTGCTTCATTATCATACACCTCACCATCACACATGTACACATCCGTGCCAGATTTCCAGTTTTATTTTATACCCCCCTTACAGTACACCCCATCCCCACAGCTCTCGAATAAGGTTCTGCAGTGGTAAAATCCCTGCGGTGCCAGCCTGGTTTTTTTATAAGGCGAGGACTCTTAATTCCTGTACACTGGGAAAGAGATTATCTTCGATAATGGAAATGTAAATCAAAGCTTGCTGTTGTTTATTCCAGACAGACATTTGTGTGTTAAGTCTGTTTATCAGGCAACACTTTGTCTAAGCCAGGAAGTAGTCAGCCTTTGTAACAAGATGTATGCAAATGATTTTCCCATGAGCCCTTGCCACAAAACTTTTGTGGCAAAACCCCTCCTTGTTACTTCACCAGTAAGACGCTACTAAGCTACCCCGTAAGTAGACTAGCAACAAAACAGCTAGCTAGACTATGCTGATGAGTTTGAATGAGACCAAAACATGTGCCCACAGTCTGTTGCTTGGTATTGTAAGCAGACTTTGTGTATTACATCTGTTTATCAGGCAACACTCTGTCTGCTGGGGCAGCTTTGTACCAAGGTAGATGCAAACAAAGATCTCCACAGCTCCTGGGCTAACTTTTTTTTGGACGCAGAAATTCCCGATTACTTTCCTCCTCGTAGGAAATAAGAACATGAAACTTCGCCGAGAGGCTGCGAGACCCTAAAGCTGTATCAAAATGGTTTCATTTTAAATCAACTTTCTTTGTTCTCACAAGCCCATAAATGATTTACTGCTATCGTGTGATAGCCTAGAATGTGGGGAATCTGTGTATTCCCATATTTGTTCCTTGATATTACAAACAAGCATTTGATTCACTTCTAAATGTTTGTTTTTAAAACAGTTTACAGCCTTTGATTCCTGCTTACTGATTCATTTCTGGAACATTTTCTATTTATTCCTTTGCAGTAGCAAACGTTAATTTTGACTTAATTCAAATTGTCATCAAAGGCTTCCTTAAGAAATCCCAGAGCACAGATTTTATTATAACATAATAAAATATTCTTAAAGTAAACATCATGCGACTGTGTTTTTTTAATTCCAAGAGATACAAAAATCCGTTACCCAAAGGATTCAAATTGGTTCAGCCCTTTTTCCTAGACAAAATAAACACTTTAGGACTTTACTTGTTTGTATTCTCCTCAGTGGTGCTGTATGCATCACCAGCTAAAAACAAAGAAACTTTTAGCTGCTCAGACAAAATGCAGAAGCTCCCCAAACAACGAAGCGGGGGGGGTGGGGAAGCATTCAGAAAGTCTGACAGTCCATTCAATATAGGGATGATGGCCATAATGCATCCAGGGTCCCCTTGCTAATTAAATATGCATTGGCACAGTTTTGATCGATGCAAGCCATGGATCAGATGACACACCTGCAAAATCTTGAGCCCAGAGCTCCCAGGAAAAGGAAAATACAGGCTGTCTCCTTATCTTTGTTTTCAAAGGCTCTCAATTTCTGTGCTTAGATATCTAATTTAATTCTCTCACCCCTCAGCAAACTGGATTAGGAAAGTCAATACTGCCATTGTGCATCGACAGGAACACACAGCTTTCCTTTTATTCAATTTAGCCATGACCTTTAGACAAAGATAATGACAACTGTCTAAAAGTAAGGTAAGGCCTTAAGGAAGACCCTGCAGAGGGGCCCCTCTCGCTTTCTGCGGCTCCTCCACCCAGGAAGAGCCCACCAGACATGGGGCAAATTCAAAAAACACATTTTCTCCCCGGACCGACCGCAATGAGTAGCTTGGTGGAACAGCACCCTGGGCGGCGAAGGGCTCCATCCCACCCGAGTTGCTGGGACACCTTGCTGCTGGCGCGGGACAGCTGCCGGACCCTCGCAAGCCATTTGCCGAGAGGTGGCAACGTCTCTGGAGGAAGCACGCGTGCCAACAGCAAGTGCCGAGCACTTGCACGAAGAGGAACTGTGTTGTCCTATTTTTTCTGTGGCTGTTAGAGAAACAGTGAAACAGAAGGGTCAGGCAAGCGTCGGTGGTAGCACTAATTTCTACTTTCTGGCTCTGATACTTGGGAGGAATTGTAATCTTAGAGCTAAGTGCACAGCACGGAGAGCCACACACAACGGTGCTTCACTGCGGCAGGAGGAACCAGCACGCGGATTTTCCTGGAGCTGAGCTGAAGCCAATGGAAATGACATTACTTTCTCATAGGTCTCGCATCAATATTTTTACCAGCCTTCCTACATTAGATAGCATCTTTCTAATACATCTGTAAGGAAAGGACTGAGAACATGCTCTAAGCTAACGAACAGCTATCAGACTGTAATCCACTTTGGTACCTACAGATACAGGTTGCACCTGAACCAGTGATTTAGGCGTATAAAAATTCATATTCATTGAGCAGCCCAGCTCCAAAAAATGTTAGCTTCCATGCTGCACAATGTTTTAATTCTGCAGTATTTTTTTAGCTGCATTTAAAAATATACTTGGCATTTCTAGCTGTGGACCAATATTTTTCTCATGTCTTTTTATACAGATTTGGAGGGAAAGATATTTGTAATGGAAAAAAATATGTGCAAAGTTGGATTGCTAAGTTTCTGTAATCTTGGGAAATAAAAAAAAAGCAGCCTATGTAAGAGCTACAAGAAACCATATGGATCAACAAGAGCTGCCCTCATATCCCTGGGAAATATAAATTAACCTACATTTCATCATCATAAACCCCAAAATAAAAAATCTAATTAGAGTCTCTACCCTCAGATTCACTTCTAGAAAATTTGCTTATCCCCCTCACAAAATGATTTACAGTACTTATATCCGTTTCTTCAGAGTGATTTAAATTTATTGAATCATTTCAATTTTTAGAGAGCTTCCATTTGGATCTGTATGGGTTTCTAGACATATGCAGTGCTCAGTTATTTAAAATTAATTGCAGTACAATAATTTTAAATTGCTTCACACTATACGAATCTCAAGTGCTTTGAAATATTTGAACTATTCTATTTAGAAGCCATCAAACTTCTGAGCACATGCATCAAAGAGTTGTTTTAAAAGCCGAAGGGCCGTACTGACGATCCCAAAGTGCAGGTGAGCACGGCTGTGGGCATGCTCAGTGCACATGGATCTGAATTTATAGAACTATTCAACAAATTTTGCCCGAATGTCAATCTTTAATTAACAAAAACGGATTCTGTAATAATTTCAAACCACTAAAAATTTTCTAAAACTAGAAAAGCACTGTTATGAAATAATGGCATACATTAAAACTATTATTACTTCTAATGTATATTTATAGAACATCCTTTTATCCTGGAAATTAAAACACCTTATTAAAATTAAACTAGGCTTTACAATACCTCTGTGGGAAAGGTGAGCATAACTATGCCCACTTTACACAGGGATGAAGGAGGCGCATAGAGGTTAAGTGATTTACCTTCAGAGGCACAGTTACTAAAAGGAGCAAAAAGCATGGGGCTGAGCTCTCAAGCCACTGCTCTAGATAATAAAGTATCACTCCCACCAATACAGCCATTACAATGTGCCTGCTTAGGAAGCCTTCAACTGTATTATGTAGAAAATTACTTGGTAGAGTGGATCCAAAGTCACCTAGAAGGGATATTTCCAGTCATTCTCATTTTCTGTTTCACTTGCCCTTTTTTTTTTTTTTATTAGGTATTTTGAAAAACAAGAAATCATTTCTACATTTCTCTCCAGAGAATTTTCTAACTCAGTTTAACAATAACAACCACAGTATTTAGGGTGACTAAATAGCTGGTTTTGCAATGCCTGATTTCATGTATAAAGGCAAGTGAAGATGAAACTGTGTGATGTGCAGATCTGGTAGCTTTGGTCAAAGTCTCCAGGTCTGCTTCTATGCAATTTTACACTGGTGAGTAAACCAACATCAGTAAAGCAGGATTATGTCCGCCATATGGTGAGACTCCATTGGTGGTAATACAGTCACCCAATTAATCTCTATCCTGCACCATCCCCTTGTTATTTATTTGTTGTGACAAACTCATCCTTATGGGACCCAAGGCAGGGAACTGCGTATTCCCAGGCTATTCTCGTCAGTGACCATCCTCATTCTTTATCTGCGCTGCCCAAGCAGGAGCTGGCGGTCTGGCACCTCTCCTTTGGCCAAGATGCACGGTGCTACAAGGTCATGACAAAGGAGGGTCTCTAGATTTTCTATAGCAGACAGGAATAAAAAATGTTTCAAACCTGCCCTCCATCAAAAAGCTGAATAAAACCCACTCCCTGATGATGAGCACAGCCTTCTTAAAGTGCTTTCCAAAGCTTGCCTTTCTAACATCACAGGAATAACCTAGCTGTTTCTGGAGACCATCAGCATGTTTGTATATTTCAGCCTGTGCCTCTTGCTAAGGTCTCTCTGCAGCCACAGCCATTCAAGACTTCATCAGCCAGCAAAACCGAAAAAAACACACCTTCATCAAATCAACAAACTCCGCATAAAACCTGACCTCCTCCTCCTTTTTCAACCTCTTATGCTCCTCTTTATCCTAAAGGACAGTTGTAAAATTTTCCTATGATTAACCAAAAAGTCAAGCAGGAATCTATACATCAAACAGAATAAAGAATACTTCAAAAGAACTAGTATCTTGAAGAACAGTCCAATTTTCTCTGTTAAGGACTATTCTATTTGACACAGGGAAAAATGCTGCTGATAATAAAAGATAGTGTGATTATTAAAAGAATAAAGAAAAGGAGAACTAATATTCCATGGACTTTTTATCAATAACAGATTAATATCAAGTTACAGATGGGGCAATGTGAACAAAGTTTAGACACTATTTTTTTATTGTGGATCTACACTAGCAGCCCCATTTTCACAACTCTCTTTCATTTTGATGTACCTGACACTTTTCCACTTGACTCCCATTTCAGCCCCTGTTAAGTACATACTTGGTTGTAGTGGCCAATTTTTTTTTTTTCTACTTTTTTTTTCAGATGTCTTTTCCTTGTTCTGTGCACTTCGAGTTCAGCGTGGCATGTGAAAAATTTCCATTTCAGGTTTTCTTAAGCTTTATGCAAAATTAAACTCCTGGCAAAAATACATATATATATAAAATTATGCAGCAGAAAAAGCTGCTCGATAGTTCCCTTTCCTCCCTACCTCCCTTCCCCTCTCTTGCTTTTTTTCTAAAAATAATTGCAGAATTATTGCCATCAGACCAAAGCCTTTCTTGAACTGAAAAGTCAGAGGATTTTGCCCACAAAGAATTGCCACTGATTGCTGCTCCATGGATATGTTTCTACTCTCACAATATTGTAGACTGTGAAGAAGAACAGAAAATTACCATAAAAATCAGGACGTGTTTTGTTGCATCAGTATCATGTTGGCATCAACAACATAGACTCGGGCAGAAAAAAAAGCAGCCTTTTGGTAGGCAGCCTACTTGTTCTGTGTTTCTGCTGTGTTTGTAAGCCACACAAGTGGAAGATAAAGTTAAAACTCGGAGAGAAGTAACGTCCTGGAGGCTCGGTGCAGAGCCACCACACCGAGGTACAGAAAAATCTAAGGTACAATCACCATAAAACATGGAGAAATGGAATGTATCTACATCTCAAAGGACAGTAGATCATTACAAATATATGAAAGAGTTGAGCATATGTATGTAAGGTAGGATTCCCTTCCCCCACACACACATTGAAAAATATTAAGCTTAATGTGTTGACTCTGAAAATACAACCTTGAATCCCTTTTCACTTGGTCCCAGTGTTGCAAAACTAAATTTTGAGGAAAAGATTAAAAACAAAAAAGTCCAGAGCTCTCAAACCCTGTAACTACACTGTGTAGACCAAATTTTAATCAAACTTTTAAAGCCATGGTTATGATCTGATGAACAGACAGCTTGACTTGATTACATTTTTAAGTTTCAGTTTCTATTTCTGTTTTAAGATGAAAAAGATCATAGAGTGTCAGAAATTTGAATACCGAATAGCAAAAGCTCTTGCAGGTTTAGAAAGCATATAGAAAAGCTGGCAAAAGAAAACGCTATTCCATTGCCACCATCTGCTTTCTGGCATATTGAAGAAACTTTACTAACAGCAACATTTTCTTGCATTAGAATATCTGCTAATTAGGTTTGTTGTAATTTTTTTTTTAAATTACCTTTTACACAGAAGGCAAATAGCCAGTTTTTTTGGCTGGCTACACCTTACACCACGTCTGATAACATTTTCACATTGAGTTCAGTTTACCTCACATTTTTTCTATCAAAATCCTATCTTTAGCATAGTCAAAGCCTGCAAAAACTTTGCCTTGCTGAGACTAAAGAAAAAAACATCAAACATACGAAGTGTTAAAAATCGCTGAATAACTCAAAGGAAAAAAGATAATTTTGAAGGCGTTTTGGCTGAAATCTATTTTCCTTTGAATTGCATGAGTGTTTTAAAATGTTAAAAACACTACAGAGTGACTAATGAATGTAAAAGAATGATAAAAGAGTATGGGTCCAGTTATCAGTGATGTGCCTAAAACAAAATAATTTTGGACAGTCTGCCATGCAAATATTGACTGAAATGTCATAAATAATGTCTGCAACAAAGGGAATCCTGCAAAGGAATATTCTGTTGTACTTAATGCATTGTAGAGTGTGCCTTTTAGCAAGCAGTACATTACAGAAAAACTTCGGTTGGACAAAAAAGCTAAAATTTCCCAGATAAAAATATTACTAATATGTTTTTGTTTGGGTTTGTTTTGGGTTGGGTTTTTTTTTCAGAAACAGACCTTACAAAAAGGTAAAGGTACAGAACATTTGGAAAATGGTTCACTTAAGACTTTTCAGAAGAAATGAGTTGTCAAAAAATTAAGAATAGACCAAATGTAACCACCTCATTGATTTATGACTATTTCCTCTGCCATTTTTAACAGTATTTTCACACATTTATTTGCTGGCAGGGCAGAGGCTGTTTGCAGGTCTTTATCATACTGTACTGAAAAAAACGCAAAGACCTTAAGTCTAATGCTGCCCTGGGCCAGAGCTGAGAGATGGCAAAGATTCTGTTCAAGCACTTCTTAGGACCTAGCTCTCAGTTGCAGAGTCCAACTGCACTCTGCATATAAAGTTAGAAATAAAAGTGCAATCCTGCGAGAACAATTGCAACACATGGTTTTGTACCAGGCAAAGTACATAGGAAGGACTCAGAAACTACGTTCAAATTCTCAGTATTTTAGTAATGTTATTATTTTTTAATAGTGTTAAAATATGAAGTCAAAATGAGGAGTGACATAGGAAGTTGCATTAACAACTCCAGATTACTTGCATCTACACTGACATATTGTGCTATGTGTAATCACAAAAAAACCAGTCACTTTTTCTGAAAGTCTACTAAAAAAATTAAACAATCAGGGCTACACTGAAACCTTCTGCATGTGTTTTCAGAAATTTAATTTCTCAGAAAAATTTCACAGCCACAGAGATGACAAATAACAAAGATATTTTACATTTCTAAAGCATCTTTCATCCAAGATCAAAGAATTTCATCAACATTAATTCATAAAATACTCCTTTGAAATAGGAGTACTATTAAACCTATTTTATCTTTATCTAACTTGTTCTATTTTTTTTAATAAAATGCTGGTTACTGTAGTATCTCATTAGGCAGAGCATGACTCTATAGGTTAAGTAACTTGACCAGAAATACTTACTGGATCAGTGGCAGAACTGACAGTAATCATGTTCAGGAGTCAAGAATCCTAAAGCCTTCCTCCTTCCTAGGCTAATTAAAAACATACATATGCAAACTGACTTAAGGAGGACAAAAATACTCCTCTACCATCACGGGATTGAGGTGCCACCGAAGTGAAGTATCTGGAATCAGCAGGCACATAATAGAGCTGGTAGGAAACGCTGTCATAGTGTAGGATAGATGGACAGATCGATAGGTGTGTGCAGGTAACAAGTATATGAAGAGAAGGAACATGCCTTCGCTATTTTCAAAACATTTTGGAAAAATTAAAGTCAAACTTTCTTAACAAAGATGAAAAGTCTCCTGATTGAAACATGCACAGTCCAGTGAGGAAGGGAAACACCAGCCGATGAAGTGCTGCCTGCTGTCTCGTGGAGGCTGTCGCTGCGGAGGGCTGACACTCCAAGCTCAGAAAAAGCAAGGGTTTACCAGCTGCCCCACAGGTCATCCACAAAAAGATTAGTGGGGTATGGTGCAGGGTCTGAGACAGAAGAATTTTTTAAACACTGAAGTTACGATTATTTAAAAATAAATTACAGACTGTGTTGCAAACCATGTAATTCAGTCTTTGGGTCAAGCTTATTCTTGACATAACCCAACTGCAATTACACTGGCGATAAACTTAGCACAGGATAAAGCTTCATAACGCTCCTTTTCTTATCATTCCTGTGATCAGGTTGTATACATCTACAAATGATATTCTCATGTCTGCTTTGGAACATGGATGAAATGTTACCGACTGTGTTCTGCTGCACCAGAAAACACGTACGCTCTGTGAATGTGCGGTACCTACTTTTAATAAAATCAGCCCCTGTTTTGAGAGGTGCGTTTTATAATCCTTTGTGGTTTTGCAGCAGAGGAACTGTTGGACAATGAAGAAAAACATTTCAGCTCCCCTGAAAGTTTGACTGTTCCTTTTCAAACAATACAACACAAGATTTGGGACATAGTGCTGACACAGCAACATCAGTGCCTCAAAGAAACTGTGGGAAATGTCAAATTTATGGTCCTATGGGTGATTGGTGGAAGGTCCCGTCCCCCCGTCCCCCCGTCCCCCCCCTTCAGCAAGCCTCTGTCAAAAACAGAGCCTCTAGAAAGTTTTTGGCTACGTCCCAGCAAAGCAGAAGGAAGCTGTATCCCACACTTCCCTTGGGACTTAATGAAATATACAGCCTCTGGGCTTCTTTCAATTTGGTCTTTCAGATTGCTAAACCAGTGAAAGAAGGATCCTAGCTGTCACAAACGTCACATGTTTGGGGTCACCTGCTGCTCGGGGGTTCTCATGCCAGTTGTTGACATAATAAGCACCCCTTACACTTTAATTACAATTCACAGTGTGCAAACTCTGCAATCTGCTTTAAGGCAGACAGTCTTTTAAATCAACACTAAATTCTACTACTGTTCGAGCAGAAATGGGAGGAAAAAGATGTCCAGCTGACTGAGTAATTGTATTCAAGTATTTGTGATCCTGAAGAAAAGTAAGCACTATCCAGTGAAAAGAGCAACTGTATTGCCTATAACACTTCAGAAAGCGTAGTTAAAACTAGATTTGCTTCTCCCCGTCACGCAGACGATGCAAGTGAGACATTTTCATTTGATGAGCTCCTACCATCGGCAGCTCTCTCTGAAGCTCCTGCGAGCACAAACCTGAGCACCCAGCTGTGTTTGTCCATGAGCGTGAAGCAGGCTGGACACAATGCCGGACACTGGGATTGTCTATGGGAGGGAAATTCTCAAGCCCTCTTAGTATGAATTTCAACAGGACTTGTGCAATGAAAGCCTAAACGGGAAGACATGTTTGTTTTATTCTGGAATGCTTTATTTAGTCCAGTACAAGAAACATTGGGTCTACTTAAAAATACTTATTATTTTGAGAAAGAGATGAGAGTCCTTCAGTTTCCTTGACCGCTTCCTCTTTTTAAACTGTTACTCTTACTCCTAATAAAGACATATCAAGACCACCAAACTTAAATAAATTATACCATCTGGAGAGGAATAAAAGACTCCTCTCCCTGTATGTTAGAGAAAATCCATTTTAGCATTTCTGCATCTGAAAATGCCTCCGGTCAATTATATTATTTACAATGCCTTGGTTGAATCCATCTTTTCCCATGGAAAGAAAAAGAACACGAGAGGGGACATGCACTCCCGGAGTACTTCTAGAATTTCTACATTGTCTCTGTTAGAAATGCTGTTAAGTTGTGGGCTGACGGTTATGGATCACACTGTCCACACAGAAAAGTATTCCAGTTTCCCAGTGGCAGCGCAACTTCCAGCAGCTGCGCCCTGCATGCATTCACCCTACATGCTCTCCGAGAAACAAAGGAGAACTCAACAGCGTGATACGAGGGCCTATTCCTATTTAAATCAACAGGACTGACTTTGGCCATAGGAGAAGGCTGCTGTTGTCCAACCAACTTCTTAAGAGAAAAAACCTGATGGGTTTTCATCATATTCAATAGCAAATACTGGCAAATCACTCTTATGCCCTCGGCCAAAAGGGACACAACCTCCTCCTGCCGCCTTTCCCGTCACCTCTCTCCCTCTTTGCTCACTGAATCAGCGACCTCAGATAAACTCGAAACATTTTGGAATTATCATCAGACTGTGAAGCACTTCAATGAAAATCTATAAAACAAATTTATAGTGTGCATTCATATGTATTATATATACACTTAGAACAGGATTTATCATTTAGATGACCTTTGAAGCACTGGTATTTTTAGATCCAAAAAATGTGTGTTGATTGTACTTCAACCCAGTCCCCTTACAATGTACCAACTCCTTGATATCTTACTAGAGTAGGAAAGATAATTGCAATGAATTTTTATATTTCAGCACATGGGAAGATAAGATTAGACAGTAGGGACATAAAAGCAAACTGCACCACATAAAAGATAAGTTTCTGAAAGTTACAATTTACACCAAATGTTGCAGATGAAAATGTTCAAAGCTATTTATAGGGCCTCGTGCTAGTCCCATTATAGACCACAGGAAGACTGCAAAGAACCAGCACTACCTTTTACTTAATTGCTTCTTTCCATACCTATAAACCCTTTGGAGCACAGAAATTATTAATGATATTAAGACTATTACTAATTCCCATTACCACCCAGGTGCCTCAGTAACCTGGTCGCAAGGCTGTATGTGCTGCACAGACCTCACCATCCAAGAGGATTGTTCCTACTCTAATGGGATTATCTACAATCTGAGCAACTCATCCCAAAAGGTAAATAAACATTTGATTTCCTGCTGCCTCCTCTGTATGTCCTAATTGCCTCTGCCAACTGAGCATCTCACCATATTTTTTTAATGGGGTATTTTTCTTCTTTCTTCCCTACCATGAAGTTGCCACCAATAGTAGTTTGTCCAGCGCAAGACATGAGGAATAACAGCAAGAAAGACACATTTGCTTGCACACAAGGTATAAAAAATTAAAGCTAAAAAGCAAATTAAAAGTAAGGAATTACACTCAGCCACACAAAGTGCCATATGATTCATCTACATGCAGCAGACAACAGACACAGCCACTGCCCACTAAAGGGCACAGGTGCAACAGCACAAAAATAACCCAGTGCAAAGCGAAGTTTCTACCACAACAGCTAATAAATGACACCCTCTGGAAAGCTGTCCTGACAGCAGCCAGCACGCGGCATCCGCTCCATCCGGCTGAGCCCTTGGACTGCTTCTCAGTGCCACAAAAACAGAGAGTGTTATCGGTGTTAAGACAAGGCTCCTACGAACATGCTCAGAAGTGGTTTTTCAATCACAGCTTAACTGTATTTTCTATTTTCTTTCTCAAACTTAATCTTCTCTGAGGACTATTTCTATGAATAGTCTCAAATTTCAGCCACTTCTGATGAAGCCCTTTAGAAAAAATAGTGTTGCTAGAAATGTCTGACAAGGGAAAAGTGATTTTTTCCCTACTATACAATTACTAAAAACATATGGTGGAAGAGATTCTGTGCAAACCTGGAGTGTGGTCTGTTTTCCACAAAGACGAGGGAGGAAAAGGTGCAGCCCCAACCATGGGGATTGGTAAAAGAAGGAGCTACAATGGAAACTATTTTGAAAACTTAACTCTGTCAGCCAATACAGTAAAGACTAAGCTCCATACACAAAATCACATGTAGACTGAATCAACCCTGCTCTCACTATTTGTGGGTGTGAGCTGTATACAGAGTGTTTGGTGAAGCCCAATTCATGTTCAAAAGAAAATTAAACCAAAGAATAAGTTATTAAAAGGAGCCTTTGAAGCAAAAAGCAATGATGTGTGAAAGACAGAAGGAGAAGAGTTTATTTAAACACACAGCACAGAAAACAGGGAAAACAGAAATTAGGAAATTAGAAGAACAGTCATGAAGGCACCCAGCAGCCTTTTCCTGGTACTAGAAGTTCTTATATCTATGAATATTTTATCCAGATTCAACTATCTTTTTCAAGTCTTTCCTATCAAAATTCCAGACATTTTCTTCAATAAAATCAGAAAAATGATTCAAAATGTATTGGTAGAAGATATAAAATGAGCTCTGTGTGGATATTACAAAGGATCTGGGAACCTTACACCCTTTAGATCTGCTTATTTAACTATTTAGCAGCACAATTTACAATTTGCATATGACTGGTTTGATGCCAAACTGTAAGAATAAAGCAGGAATGTCTCTCTCCTCCGATGAATTTCAAACTCAGGTTTTTTTAACTTACTCCTCAAATGTGAACTGCATTCCTTTCCTAAAATTACCATGTAGCCAATGATCTAGTTAGAAAAGTGTATGTAAGACTTCAAAATAGTCTGCTTTTTTGTTCCCTTAAACTTCCTATCAAAAGTAAATTATTTTGTGAACATGCTCAGAAATCAGATATTTCATGCTGGTTCCAAAAGAGGAATTTCTCCATTTAGCAAACCCAAGTCTGAAAATAAGTGTCTACAACTGAAAAAAGTGAGTTGGAAAACCCAATTCCTCACTGCACTGCAGTGCCCAACAACACTCAATGACTAGAAGAATCTGGCCCATCCCCTTAAAACAGTTTTCTCATACTGAAGAAGTTACAAAAATAATCTTTGATAAAATCAGTCCATGCAAGCACATATCCTTCCTCCAAATGTCACCTCACTTCTCCCTGTGACGCTTCATTCTGGTATCACTAAGGCATTATGGACGTACCATGCCAATCCCAGTAAGGTGGGAGCACTTATCCAATTGACTAACCAAGGTACCTGAAGTCCTAAGTCAGCACACCATTGCAGAGCTCTTGTTGGCCTAGTCACTGCTAGATAATAATTTCATAATGGCAGGCTAAATAAAACAGGAATAGCAGGGGAAAGTGGAGAAGGGTGGCAGAGGAAGGCAGCCAGAGATATTAGAGATGTTTACACAGTTGTGTTTTTATATATGTGCCCTGAGACTCAAACTTATGATCAGAAGTGATGGTGCCACATAACCCCAACTATGGCATACATGCACGGTGGTGGACTTTGTCCCTGAACTTCCCCTTCAATTCATACACCAAAAATCTACCCTGGAGAAAAGAATCTCTTCTTGCTAGGTATGCAGTTTGGTCCAAAATGAGGGAGGAAGCTGGAGAAAAGTAGACAGTTTAAGTGTCACAGCTCAGTTAATAAGAGCTGAATCCATTAGTCATGACAGGCAAGCCTGTAATAAATTGAGACTGTCTTATGTTCCCCCACTAGGCAAAATTCTTTTCTGATTTTTCTCCACTCCTTATTCAAAAGCAATACCCAGTATGTATTCCAGGACAATTTGCTGTGTGCTGTTGAGATCAAGAAGCAAGGACACTGGAGGGATGAATGCACCAAATATCTGACTTTGCAGGTTTATCAACCTTACGCAGGTACCATAATCCAAGCAGAAACTCTTCCCATATCTGAGGCTGTTGAAACACCTACAGCCCGCCCCTGCTTCACGTGATCTAGGAAAGGGCTCTTACCCTTTAACCCTGCACAGGAGGGGCATCACTGCCAAGTCTCAGTACACTAATTATTATCAGTACTGCCCCTAGGACTGCCACCCCGTAGATCTCCATTTTGCTAAGCGCTGTATAAGCAAAGAACAAAGAGTGAGCTCTTGCCTTGCAGAGTTTACGATTTACTAGGCCTACCAGGAGAGCAGGACAAGCACAGCATCTTACTCCACTGCCAAGTGTAAATCTTCAGAGCTCTGGCTCCAACCAGTCATAAATAAAAATGGAAAAAAGTATAAAGTAATTCTGTTCATTTTGTTTCATTTCAAACCCATAAAGGAAATAACATATTATACCCATCTAAGTCCATTAATAAATATATAAACCACAGAAAGATATGATTTAGACTTAAAATACCACCTCAGCTCTAACTACAGCATCAATAATGCAATATGGTAAGAAATGTACTGTATTGCCCCCCTGTTTTAGGCACAGATAATGGAGCACATCTAAGAAGTGCCTAAAACTAACGCTGAGTGTAAAGAACAGCAAAAAGAATAATTGCTGGCTGAGTATTTATGTCTCAGGACTGACTGGGTCAAAATTTACAGTTTGATTAAGCCTATCCTTTTTCTGAGACAGAGTCCCTCTAACTGATGCTCACACACGTGGATCAGGCCCACGCTGCTAACAAGCTGCAGCACCCTGAGCCAGCGATCTCATTTTAATGCTCCAGGCCAAAGCTGCCCTAATCACAGCTGGCCATGCACGGGTATCCCACCAGGTCAAACAGCTCCAGACATGAAGAGAGAGGACAACGTCGGAGCCGCGACAGGCCACGCGGACTGGAGGGTGCACCACTCCTTCGGGCTCAGCTTCTTTCAAGAGTGCAGAAAGCAGTCTATCCTGTGAGCATCAGCAGGCTTTAGTGCACACACAGCCTTGCAGACAAAGGATCAGCCTTTACAAATACTTTATAATTGATCCAACCATGATCTTGAAGATGGAATTTTATTTCCCTTTTTTTGCGGTTAATTTCTTTATCTATTATGCACTTGAGAAGACTTCATTGTCCAACTTTCATTATTTGCTAAACAAAAAAATATATTTGTGAATGGCTACATTATTTCAGCAGTTAGCCTTCTGGTACACAGAAAGTTTCCCTTCTGAACAGGCACTCATTCATTCTGCTGCACCATTGTACATTTTATGGCTTGCCATACCAAAAAAAAACCACCATCTTTTTTATTTCTTTCAGTGCTCCTATTATTATAATAGTTTAAAAAGTGGCTTCCACTTTATTTATACCACATCACTTGGGTAAAGGATAGCTACCCACAATAAATCTAGTTACTTTCCGAAGTAGATTGCTCATTAAATATTGTATATAAAAGAGCCCTCTGAGATTCCGAATAATCCACAAGATGTTTTTTAGATATCTCTTTCTACTTAAGTAAATAATTGTAATCATGACTGTGAACGAAGTACTGTGCTTTTAAGGTTGAATTAATAAAACCTGAACTTTATGTAAGCCTTGGCTACAGAACATTATGCTCGTGAAGAATTTCAGGTGCAAATAATCAGAAATTACTACACACAAGGGAATTCACCAGTGGTCATGAATACCCTCAATCTACTTCCGCGAGGTAAGCAATATATTCTCTAATACAGTATAGCACAGGCTCTTATTGTGTTTTAGAAGTTTTTACTGAACTGAAAGTTTTCTTCCTGTTCTACTTGAATTGCTACTTATCTGTAGGTAAAGCAATCATTTGTTTAGCTAGTGCATTTACAGGATGGAGAATATACCACATGCTCTTAAAATTTTTCTGCGTCCTAACTTTGATACTTTTGAATTAGAGCTACAGTACTCAGCAAATGCTTTAAAAACAGTATGAGAGGAAAAGGGAATAAATATATATTGTGTGTCTGCATCTTCCCTGGTCTGGCTGACTCAGTCTAGCTGCTGATAACAAATACAGATCAGTGAGTGAAAAATCCTAATTTAACTCTACTGCAAAGTGGGGTTTTCTTAATTATAATAGGTTCTCCCAGTGATAACTATGCACTAGGTCCCAGAATTTGCTTGAACTCTCCTAAACTTCAGTGGTAATTTAAAATGTGGAGTGCTGTGCTACAGATCAGATCGACAGCTACATCTGGAATAATTCCATTAAAACCAGTGGAACTACAGAGATTGCTATCAGTTGTGGTATCACTATAAAACTCTTGTAAATAAAGCCTGCATTGTTAATGCTGTCACTGGTGAAGCAGATTTCATAACCCATGGCACACAGATAACCAAGGCAAGCTGCTGCTGAACTATACAAATAATCTCTTAATTTTTACTTAATATTGAATTCAGTCACAATCATCCAGGCTCCATATAAAGTTGAATCGTTACCTGAGTAAACAACGTCACATATTTTCTGAAGAAAAAAGGGCACAACTCTTAAAAGAAGATTAAGATTACTGGGTTCATTAAAAGCAAGAAGGTGTCTGGTACAGGGAATGGCATAAAACTTGTTCCTGACCCTGTGCCCAAGGACAGGGATACAATCTGTCCCTGGAAATCTCCCTAAGTCACAGATTGTTTCTTTTTTTCCCCTTCCCTTTCCCTTTCCTCTTCTCCCTTTCCCCTTCCCCGACCCTTACGCTCTGGAGATCAGTTAGTCCAATGAGATTACTCAGGACACAAGACCTGTAGCTGTCTTCCCATGTTGAATAACATGGAAAAGAGAACAGCCTAATCCATTTACCATTAGTTTAATTCAGACTGTAAAACAGAAAGTGGTCTCTTCTTTCCAATTACAACTTCAATTTGCAATCTGCAAAACCAATCCCAGGAAACTCTGGTCAGGCATAGCCAGGTTATCCAGGTGGGACCTGGGCTCACAGTCTTCAAAGGATGTACAATCTTACCACTCTCGTGCTAACTGCAGATAACAAGCAACCCAACCTGAATGTCCACTATTAATTGGCAATGACAAATAGCCTTTTTATCTGCATGGACTCCCACTAAGTGACTCATCATTTCTGCCAGTTTCACTCTTTTGAAGACACTTCAGGTAGAGCAAGATGCAATGATTTTCTGTCCTGTGCCTGGAGAACAAACCATCAAAAATAAAAGGAGAAAGAAGGGTTTGAAATGTATAGCACATATACGGTGCAACAGTTGCAACAAAATAAAAACCAGGCAGTTGGTATGTGAGCATACCAAACAAATAAAGAAGGCAGCAAGGGGAAAGGGGAAGAAACAGTAAGAAAGAAAAAACCCAAGCAAGTTGGAGAGGTGTAAGGATGAAGGCTGAAATGTTTCCTTGTATGGAAGGGGTATGAGATCTATGCATTAAGGACATATAAAACTCCTGAGATTAAATTGTCTTCTGGGTAAAGTTCACCCCAAACCAGACTGCCAGCCAAAGGCATACATCATTTATGGGTTTGATCAAGAAAGAGTGAAACACACAGCAAACAGCACTGAAGAAAACATTTCTCCTGATTTGGCTCCACTCCATAAACTATACAAAGGACTATGCTGTCTGGTAACATTTGCCTTTTTTTTTTTTTAACATTCAAATTTATGCACTTAGAATAATTTTGCTTGATAGCATATACTGGGGAGCAACAGTAAGCTCCCACATAGATCCTTACCAGAGAAACAGATGTGACACTCACAATCCTGCAGAATCACCTCTATATGCACCTCTGTGTATATATAGTCACTTAAGGGCACGATTCTGGGGAACACAGCGACTAATTCCTTTAGGCCCTTTAAAACCAAGATTCGTATGTCAGTACTGAACTATTCAGCTGCCTGCCTTATAGTGTAGCACTTCATTGACGAGGAACAGAAAAGCTGTTTGAAAAGCTAATACTGCCGTTACTCTTTATAGTACTATGTGTTTTTTCCACTCTAATTTTGCTTTACAGTTAACTGAAATCCCCATATTGCTTTCTTCATTCAAACCAAAACCTCACAGCACTAAGAAAACCACAGATACTGTAATAAATCATGACTCATATCATCCAACATCACCCGAGTAGGAATTACACATTTTACTGTAAGGATATCTAGGCCATCTCTACATCTAACGTTTTATCTAGAATAAGGCCAAAACATATCACTTTCAGTATAGTGGGAAAAAGGAAGTTTTTGTGGTTAAAGCAAAGGCCAATGAGTCAGATGATGTGGGTTCTGTTTCCAGGCCTCACGCAGACTTCCTATGTGACTTCAGCTGAATCACTTCACTTCTCTGTGCCTCAGTTTTCACATCTGTATGAAGGATGTAAGAATGTCACATCCATTCATCTTGGTTTCTCAAATTTTTTGAGACATCTGGGTGGGACATGCAAAGTGTTATGATAACTACCATGCATCTGTTATTCTGCTGTGAACAGAATGATTATCTGCTTCCGGATGGAGAAGAAAGTTAGTAGAAAGGCCAGCCTCAAACAAAACAAAAGAAAAGCTTATTCTAGAGGAGCAACTCATCTCTGATTTGACTAGCACAATCACAAGAGAAATAATTCAATGGATGCAGTAGTACAGAGCCTTGGAGAAGTAAACACTGACAGACCTCTGAAATCCCTTGACCTTACTCTAGGTTATTGCACTGTGCTGGATCAGATGCAGCAGTCTTTTTTTTTATTATTATTTATAATTCATGGGCATATAATTAAATCTTGCACATTCATTTTGAGAAAGCACAATAGCTAAACCACTAACCCTTAAGCATAGTCTAGCGGTGGCATTTGGAGAGTCAGCCACACTCTCTCACCTATGCTGGCAAACACATTACTCTGGCTGTGAAGGAAACCACAATGTGGGAAGGAAAGCCTACAAAAGAATGAAAACAGAAAGTGTCTAAGGCCTTGGCAGAAGGACACTAAATAAAATAGAGAGTGGTGACTCATTTTGGCAGTGAATCCACCTCAACCCCTTCAAAGGCTTTGGCAAGAGTCCTCGGAGGAGACCCCAGGCTTTTGCCAAGCCACAAAACACCACAATTATTATCGCAGCAGTCATCAACAAAACAGATTTTGTAAACTGACTTGTTGGCACATAGATTAAAGAAGCTATAAAAAGGAGTAACAGCTGTTTGGGTTGCCCTATGCAGAAAGTTACTATATAAAAAGTACTTTTACACATATCATATATATGTACACACAGACACACACAGATGCACATGATGTGTACATGAAGAATATACAAACAAGCAAAAGTGCCAAAAGCTTCTGAAGGATTTCATTTCTGTTCGTGGGAGATAAATTCACAGGTCTGAAAAGTTGTAAACTAAAAGACCTGATCCTCTTCTCAGACCTACCAGTTTCAAAATATTCCCTCCACATTTTCATTAGTTTCAATAGAGTTGTTTCCATTATACAAGAGTATAATGGCACCAGGGTCTAGAACTAATAATGGCTACTTAAAGCAAAGTACCATAGACTTAATTCTCCTCCTACCTACTACTGCATAAATCGAAAAAAAAAATTTACATGCAGGAGTTGCACTAATATAAAGGTATGAAATGGCCCAGAGATAATTTAGTATAAGCTACAACACAGATGTGTCCTAATGGCTCCCAAATTTTTCGCATTCAGAGGTTATGTTCAGTTTTCATAAACTAGGTATGTTTGGATATTTATGTAAATAAATAGTCAACTTCAGGAATTTAAAATTGGGTTTGCAGCAGATGATGAGGGTTTGTCTACCTAGACCTCAAACACAAAGGCAAGAATCATACAGCAGAATAAACTCTTAGATTCAATCAAAAATGTGGTTATCCACAATTTTTATGCTGGTGTGTGCACTGTAGCCAGGTTTAGCATTTCCTAAACACTGTGCTTTTTTTATTTAAAGCAGACCAAACATTGTCCTCTAAATTCATAGGTTTTGATTAATGTGGCAGCAAGAGAGAGATGAAATTGAGAACATGACACCAGTAACCTGCTCTAATGTTTCCTTAAAAGTCTTCACTAAGGACAGCAGTGTTCACTTCCAGTTTCCATAACGATTTTTTTTCAATCACATTGATAAGTAAGACTTTTCTTGATTTTTTTCCTTCCAATTTGAACTGCTCTGAATTTTGGTAATGCATAATATTAAAATATCCTGAAAACAAGTTTCAGAGAATCTGGCATATAAACTCAGTAAATGCATCTGGCTCAATTAAACTCCATGGGCCCTGACCGGTATCCAATGCTTTTTTTAGAGGCTGTGTGTCTTAATCTCATTTTTTCACCACAGAATCAAGAGTTCAAATTACATCATTAAAAATAATACCCCGTTCTATGGAAGTACTATGGATATATAGGTTGCCAGTGAAAGAGGGTGAATCCGAACTACAGGGATGTTTATAACCTCTACAAAGACATAAAGGCACAGGTTATGGGAGAAATGCAGATATAAACAGCAAATATCACCGCAAAAGACATCTGCATCCCTGTGAATTTCCTCAAGCAAATGGTTAAGGGCAAAGTACATTTCAGGGTCCTTGCCATTCTTGCAGAAGAAATCATGTGGCCTATTGACCCAGCACTAGTAGAGGATATGCAACAGCAGAGATGAAGCATTTGGACTTGGGTGCGGATTGTGTTGCTGGTTTAGTACCTCCCAAATGACCGACTGAGGGAAGCTGTCTCATCACCCCGGGATGACAATGCTTGTTTTTCTGTTGTTTCCTTAAACGATGAAAATACACAGAAGTAATTCAAAACATTGGAAACTCTTAACAGATAAAAACTGACAAGTTGTAGGCTGAGTGTGTGACTATGAAAAACAGAGTTTTTACTAATATAATCCACCTGAATGTAAGTATTTGCACTGAAAAAAAATGCATTTCTACCATTCTGTTATTCTAACTACAAATATTTTCCAGCTGCATAAAGAACCATTTAGTATTTTCAAAATTACTTGTCCTTAGGCAATCTGTTTGTTTTCAAGTGCAATCCAAAAATTAGCTAGGACTATATTATACTTGCACAGGCAAGCATTTAGCAGAGGATGGTCAGAATATAAATAAAAGCCCATGTATTTAAAGTTCTTAGATCAAACTATTTGCCTTTTATTCTTATCCTTTGCGCTTTTTTTCCGTGTTTTTTTTTTACAGCCACCTTGGACTATATAATGCATTATACATACACCAAATTAAGCTAACACGCCAGCAGAAGCACTAAGTTTCACCTATCCAAGTATTTAAAAAGCTTGCAAGCACACACTGTCTCCTGTGCAGCCCGGAGATCCCTGTTGAGTCTATGCCAAGTCCCTGAAAAGTTGGACACTGCATCCGGTATTTACACTAAGCTAAAATTCTAATCAGCACTAACAGCAGTGTGTTTTAATTCACCCTTATGATTTTATTTCAATCTGCTAAGTAGCACAACTGCCAGAAAGAAACTGCTATAAACTCCAGTAAACAAATGCAGGAAAAAAAAAAATCAAAAAAATATCTTAAACCTGTTGGAGATAAAGTTTGTACCACTTTAGACACGGAGCCCAAAAGAAACTCTGAAGCTTTGGTCGAAGCTGCTCTCTGCTGATTTCTTTTCAAATATCCTACCTTCCACATATGTGGTTTTGTTTTTTTTTAAAAAAACTTTTTTTTCCTCCCAACATGTTTGGTACTTTTTAGCCAAGGAAGGAAAACGCTCATGTTATTTTATACCGGCTATTTCACCTCACGTCCTCCCCTACACAGCTTTCTGCCAAGTGCTGTGAAACAAGAACACAGTAACTACTTGAATCTCTGGATGACACTATAAATCGTAGTGCCAAGAGGCTGGTGCCAAGTCCAGCATCTTCCTTATTTTGGGAAGAAACCCACCCCCCACACACACACCCCAAACCAACAACAACAAAAATACTAGGAAAATTCTGAGAAGTTGGTCACCATTTTGGACCTGTTCAGTGTAGTCAGACCTTGGCAGCCATCTTACAGCTTGGCAACCATTTTGAGAATGTGCCTGGCAAGCTCTCAGAGCTCGCCGACACTGTTTCAACACAGCGCTGGTTAAATATAGTCCAAATTAAACAATACCGTGTAATATCAGGTAAACTCACCCTTCATAAATCCATCCAGCAGGTTTTTACAAGTACATCTTTAAAGAGCGAGGGACACTGTGCTTTCCATGGAGGCTGCCCGGGTGCCTTAACCCTTTCCCAGGCGTGGTGCTGGCAAAGCCCTGCCAGGCCCACCCAGCACCAAGGCCCCCATGGAGCCCCGATGGAGGGAACTCTCCCCCCAGAGCCAGCAGCAAAATGGGGAGACCGTGGACGGAAGGCTACAGAAGACATGTTGCCTTTCACTGCTGTTTAACGAGGCCCCGGAAACCCCACCAGGGAGCAAAGGCCCCTCCGGACAAGGAAATGCCACGTCCAGGGCTGACAGGGAGACTATACACAACAACATGTAAACCTGCAGCAGTTGTGTGAGAAAAACTACTTTCACAGCTTCAATTTCCTGATGAACTTTTCCATGTGCTCCTCTCCCAGAGACAAAAAGGAAAGTTTGAGATGAAAAAGTCATCCCAGCAGCCAGACATCTTTACGAAGCCTGGTTTCTTGAGAGAGCCCAATGCCAGTGCGAGTTGTAAACAAACACTTCCCTTCTTCTCCTCACCCCACAAGACCAGCGGGTTTTTGGACGAAGCGCTTTTCCCTCTGACAGTGCCAAAATCCCAAGGAGGACTTTGTGCCAGCTGAAGAAAGGCACGGTTGTTAGAAACTGCTTTGGCCCAGGAGTAGGAAAAGTGTTTTGCAGATAGACACTCCGGCCGTGAGGAGGACGGAGGAGCCGGGGGAAGTGCCTCAGCACTGCTCCTCAGGGCCAGTGGGAACAGCAAGGTATTCCGGCCATATTTCTCCCAGTATTTTAAACAATCCCTTTGCTGAAGAAGTTCATTTTTCATATTTAATGTAGTGTAAACACATTTAATAACTTCAGGAGGAATGCAGGGTGAGTGTTTTTACAGAACAAACAGTGCTATCTCCAGGACTGCTTCACTAAAGTTTAGTCTACATGGGCTCTAACTCTGTCAGCCTATTTGAATAAAACTTAAAAGATAATATATAGGTAAAATCCAACACTTGGAAAACAGAGTGTGTAAAAAGGCAAATATTTGAAGGTACTAAACAGTATCCGAGTATTAAAAAGACATTTTGGGGAAGTATTTAATATCCGAAGACAAATGTCTATTGGAAGTGCTTACTACACACATTATATTCTGCTTCTTATCTTGAAATAATTTAGAGTGGAACAGAAAAGATCAAGTTTATGCTCTATTAGCATAAAGTTTAAACTGTAAGGGTTTTTTGACCTTGAAGTCTGAATTAAATAATGTCTGGGATTTTTATTCTCCTTCTTTTTTTTGCCCTTTTGAAATTTTAATTTGGGGGGGGGGGGAATTTAAAGCCAACTAATTAAGTGTAATTTCATAGTGAATGAAATAAATTAATTAAACCATAATTGAAATGACAATATTAAATATGAAAATATTATGCTGGAGTAGATCAGAATAAAGTCTTGACACTGCTGAATATCTTTTATATTGAAGGACAGTATCTGCAGCCACATGACGTCAGCCATGCTGGAATAGTTGGGAATGCATTGATAAATTGCTCCATCGATTCTGTTCTGCTTCACTTACCATAATTATAGCACAGTAATGGATGACATGAGTGATATATTTTTACTTTAGAGAAAAGCCAAGAGTTTGCCTGTTTCTTTATGAGATTAGACCAAATCCTTTCAATTAATACAGCATGATTGATATCTAAAAGTGTACTGGGGTAAGATACTTGCTTCATGTGCACATCTTTAAATGTTATTGGTTAAATATTGAAACAGAATTCAAAGAGCAGTTTCAGCGCTTTAAATAACAGTGTCATTTTGGTAATATGAAAGATGTATCGTCACCGTTTTCAAAGACTTTTCTAGGACCACTTTAAGCATGTTGATTTTCTCAGATCTAAAAATCACATTTGCAAGTAATATTCACGTAAGGCAGGTCAACTTAAGCATTTTCTTTGAAATCTATGGACACTTTACTGGATCAGGCACCCTCACTGAAGTCCTTGCCAAAGCTACCAACAAGTTATGTGATGCTTTTCAAATATATATGGTCCAGGCTCAGTTTTCAGCTGCTCTCTATTGAAGTCAACTCCCACTGAAGCCAGTTGATGAGGTCCATGTGTAGACCCAAGGACAAAACTTCCTTCTGACTTCTTGTGTCCAGTTCTGTAAACAGCTATTTTTGAGGCCAAAGGTGTGAATAGAGTGAGTAGAAGATGAAGTAAAGAGGAGTCTGTAAAGTCTTGTTGCAGAGGAACTGCTATGTGGTGCACAGCCACCTGTCTCTTCTCCAAATCTGCCAGCAGGAGAAGACAGACAGCAGCAACCTGCATGGATTCCCCAACAATGCGATGTAGAGGCATCAGCGCTCCCCTGCTCATGTTTCATCTCTTTTCCAATATTCTGTTAGCATAACTCACTGTACTTCTGGGTTGTCATCTATACAAATAATAATCCTCTTTTTAAACTTTTTAGAGTATGCCACTGAAGAAAATGCACCCGTAACCCTACAGCTTTAGGAATATATAACTGAGTCACCTCAAGAAGCAAGAGAGGAAATGTATTGTTTCAGAGGAGATGTGACAAAAGATGAGAGCATGTGAGGCAGACAGACGTCAAACCACTGTCACAAAAGACAAATCTGTATTACAGAGATGCACAGGAGACAACTCTTGTACCTATGCTGGTAAGACTGTCTCATTAAATGCAGAAAAGACCTGAACATTTCTCACAACTCAAGCTTCCTTCATATTTACAGGTCCTTCACATGAACAGAAAAAAACATATGTTGTAAAATACCATATATGCAATATTCTTACTATTTTAGCTGTTCTGCTTATGGAAGTGCTAACAAAAGAACCCTGAATGGGTGCTTTTTAATCAATAAAAACTTTTTTCAGCCAGTCCGTTGTACCTTCATGCTGAATAATTTCTACATAGAGGTGAGCACAAAAACCCCAGTACTCCTGGAATTTTGAATGAAGCCAGAAACATCTGTGGGGAAAAAATATTACCAAAATGCAGCCCTACCTCACACAGCACTTCTTCAGTGTGTAGTTCAAAAAAGACCATAATCAATTTCTCTAAAAAATTTAACCTGTTCCCTCCCCCACGGCAGTAATCGTATAAGATTGATCTGTACTTATAACTGTTGAATTCATTCCCTTCTCATGTTACAAACGCTGTCACTGGAAATAAAGTGTAACTTGGGATGGCCGTGGCAGCTATCAAACCTCCTCTGACACATTAGAGCGTCTGAAACCCAGACACCCAAGGTTTACATCAGAAAACTCCAGCATGTAGTGAACAATTCAAAACCAACTATCGACCATCCTATTGATTTCTAGTGGGGAAACCAAGACGGGAAAAGCACCAGAAGAGATAGGATTTCTTTTCCTCTTCTCATCGCTAACTTAGTGGCTGCCAAACTCGGGTCTTCTCAGGCTTAAGCCATCAGAGGTTTGTGTTGCAGCTAGCCAGGATGTCTGCCTAAGATAATTCAAGCTGAAAGCAGACAATGTGCAGTGGGAGCTGATTAGCCACTGACTTCCAACGTGACCCGTCTCGGTCCCAAAAGAAGCTTCTTGACAGTAAGATATGGAGGGTACAGCACAGCTGAAAAAAAGTATGGTTATCTTTTCTGATGGTATATGAGGACAACTGACTTTCATACTTAGGCAATTAAGAGAGGGTTTTTTTGCAACTGGCAAGTCCCAACCTTGGCCTTTAAAATATTTGATCATATATTACAACAACAGGTTTAAAAGAGATTATTTTCCAAAACTCTCTGCAGCCAATATGAAATATAGTAAGGATTAAAATAAAGCTTCAAATAATTCACAGTATGGAAAGAAGGTGTTACAAAGGCCATATATTTTCCATCTCTTTTTCTTCGTCAACAAAATCAGTCTGCTGTGTGTTTCAGTAACTTTGCTGAAAGTATTCCAGATTTGCATCCATGTAGCTGAAGGCACTTTTGACCTTACGTGGAGACCGGGAAAATAATAACTATAGGTGTTATTTTGATCATTCATAATTTAAAAGGAAATATCGCATGTTTTCTGCAGATCATCTGTTTCACTCATTATATTCACATCTTAGCTAGTATTTTTATGTTTAATTTGGAGTTTGCATGGCCCTAGTTCAAAATGAAAGCTTGGTTCTGAATCCCATGGATTTTGCAGCTGAATCTCAGCCACAGGAACACCCTTTTCCAATTATAAAGTGTATGGTTAGGGTGTAAATCCTAGTGTGCATTTTATACTGAAAGTCACAATGTTAGCAAAGCACTCAAGAAACCTCAGAAGATCTTCTGTAAAAACCCAATGAAATTGTTGTAAAAAAATGAGAAAAGTTTTCTGCCTTTAAAAATGTGACTGTGTTACAGTATCAGAGTAAGACCATCATTGTTATTTTTAATTTGTTACATTAATGGGCTGCAAGGTCCCAAGTATTTGACATATATGAACTCTTCGGCTGCTCCCTTTTGTAAAGCTCCAGCATTTTTTACACAGCTCTGCAGGAACACAGACCATAATGTCTGGAATGTTTTGATCTTATCTTAAGTTTTTAATAACTTTCTTTTTTATATACTACATTTTTTACATTTTTCAATTGCAAAACTCACTTTGCAGCTGTTTATTCCCTCCTAACTTTAGAGGGTTTTGCTTATCTCCAGGTCCCTGAAGGACAGAAATAGAGGTGCTGGCTCCCAGCAGCAGCGATCCTGCCCCCAGGGGGGTCCTGCCTGAGGCACCCCCAGCTTCCTCCTGGGAGGAAGAGGAGGCAGAGCTACAGGGTTGCGGTGGGGCCATGGCCAGGACACCCAGGAGGCAGCTGCTCGCTGGGCAGCCCTGCAGACACTTTACAGCTGCTTTCTTCATGGCATTCCCAAGAAAGTGATGTGACTCTCCCCAGGCAATGAATCCACCTTCTGAGATACAGGGATCGAATTGCACTGCACTTGAACAGCCTAGCTGAATCAAGTCCTTGGGACTATTTTTTTTTTCCACAGCAAGGAGAAAATACGAGTGCATACATTTATAAAGCTACACCAAACTATTATGTAAATACTGCACGTTTGAGTGTGTATTTTAGTTTTTTGGTGGGACAGCAGGCATAAGCTTATAAATCTAAGGCCCGGGGTCAATGCTTAAGAAGAGATTACCTCTAAGCTTTACTTAAACATTCTATTTTGGCCCAACAATTTACAATGTATTTCTGGAAAAGAGAATAGTCCCTGCTCAGTCCCACTGGCACAGGGCACATAGTAAGACGCATCTTCCTGAGATGTCAGGGGCTAGAACCTAAGAAGGGACGGTAAATTCCCATTGAAGCAGTAGAGAAGGCAATCTGACTTGAGCTGCAGTGGGGATAAAATAAATCTGCTCGGCTTCAGGCCGGCACTTTTTTTGGCTCACGACACAGGTTTTCATGCAGTCTCATCGCCTATCGTACAGCTTGTCATGACCCTCACCCTAACAGCTTCGCCTCAAGCCAAGATCCGTGAGGGCTCCTTCCAAAACAAACCAAGACAAAAGCAATGTTTTTCTGAACTGAGCAAGATGCAACTCCACTTCCACCCACGTAGTAACCTATGCACATGCCCAGAAGTCTGTGACCAAAGCACATGAAAATGCATGCACCAAGTACTCCGGCTGCCAAAAGGGAGTCCAAAAGCTTAAATCAAGAAAGAAAAATTCTGCAGAAATTTCAAAGAGGTCTCAATACAACCAGGAAACTACATTTTCAGATCTGCAGAGCCCCATTTTTTTGAGGACATAAGTTACAGGTGCCACGGTAGCGGCTGCTGTCTGAAACAAGGCCCGTACACTTCCAGCTGTATCACCAAGCTCACAAAATGAGGTTGTAAAGTAACAATAACCTTATAACAATACAGTGTTACTTCAGGAATGAGATCCTTCATACACAGACAGTATCAGAAGGTATCATCAAAACATTATGATACATACTAAAATGGAATTCCTGTTAAGATGTTAACTTACATTTATGCATAGAAGCAGCATATTTAAAGTGTGCTTGTTAACATTTGCAGTTACTTTACTGACGGAGAGGCATTTGGAGAGCATCATAGGGAAGTTACACTGGTAACAAAGCAACTATTTCAAATAATACTAAATACATTAACAGACGTTAACAGTAGAGATTAAGAAGCAGTATATATGGATTGTTTGACTTTGTACTCTAGTGGCAAAGGAGGATTTAACAGTGCGTTTGGGCAGAAGAATCTTAATGTTTGAAGTCTCCAGTTGCTGAGTTACTGAGCACAGGCCAGAGATTGCCCTAACTCTGTTACCTGAAAAAACCCCACCAAATGGAGATTTCCATCCTGCCTTGCAGGGTTTGCTGGGACACACTTGCCGAGTCTCTCATGAATAGTAAGTACTCCCTGTGATCAAGATGATAAGCGTTATGCTAACCCCCTTTTTTAGCACATAAGAAGCACGCTTTCTAATTCTGCAAACTCCAGACCATTTCCTAAAAGGAAAGAAAGTAAAAAGCTTCTGTCAGGAAGCCATTCCTCAGCATACCCGTGTAAAAAGGAGAGTTGAACGCACCCATAAAAAGGAGAGTGGATACATTTATTTGCTCTTTTTTCTCCTTGGACTGAGAGGCACATGACAGAAAACAGATCGGGATCAAGTCCAAAGAACTATCCTCTTTAAGGATACACTATGTGGTATCATCATCGAGTCTCAGCCAATATTGGCTAACAGTCGCTGTCTGTTTGCCAAGCAGAAGTTTGCCATGTTAAACTGTCACTATAGTGCCACCTTGAAGAGGCGTTATCATCACTCTTGCGATGATACACGGCAACCGTGAACGGAAACCAAGGCCGGAGCTCACACATCTGAACAACAGACAATCCTGGTGCCGTGGATAAGTAACCCAACAGACAGTGCTGCCTGCTTATCACCGCCACGATCCAGGAGCCTTCTTCAAATGGACATTCCCTGCAGTAAAAATTATACCGTTCTGTGACTTTTTAATATGCCAATTACTGAATTTTATTAAAAACACTGAGAATACAGAAACTCATTTTATTACTTCTCTAAATTTACTGTTTCCCTGCTCTGAATACACTATAAAAGCACAATAAAAAGCCACAAAATCACTTGCGCATCTCATGGAATTGATACAGACCTAAAACATCAACAAAAACCCATTCCCAAGGCATCTTGCCTTACAGCCTTCACAGGTGAAGGACAGAGACATGGACAGCACAGCGGCCGCAAGGCAGGGGCTAGGTTTCCGCTTTCACTAGACTTGTCGTGGTACTGAATTAGGCATATAAAACCTAGAAAAAGGAGAGCATTACACCAAACAAAAGTGCTATATGCTGCTGCAGACAAAGCTTACCATACAGGAAAACACTTACATAATATAGCTGCATGGCTATAGCCAGGGTTGCTGCACAAGCTCCTCATTAATATGGCAAAGTTATAACATGAACTTACAGAATGCAGGACCTGAAATTTGATTAGATACAGTGTGGGAACTTTTTTTTTTATTTAATAATGACTGTATAATATTGACCATAGTAATTACAGACTGAAAAAGCGAACTTCGCATTAACGGCACCATATTGATTTTGCAAATGCAAAAGTACAAAAGTACTTTTATGCCTAAGAAAGGTTCTAGTTACCACATTTGAAAAACCTTGGGAGAACAGTGTCTTGGGGAGCCGTATTCTTCACTCAGTAACGCTCCTAAGCATACATCTAACTGCCGTACTCACAAGCCCTAATACTTAACAACCTGATAAAGCCTCCTCTGTAGGGCCCTCAGCTCCATTCAACTCAAGGTGGTACTCAATACTTTGCGGAATTGGACTCGGCTCTAATGGGTCAAATGCAATTTTACTTATTAAAACAGTTTATTCAATATGTATTACATCAGTGAATTAATATATTATTCACCAATATGTTCTGAACTATTTAGCCAGCTGTATGAAATGTTTCTAATACGCTAGCTGACATTTTTTTAATTACACAAATACTTTGGGTAGCAAATAACTGTTCGCTATTTGGCAAGCCCTACAAATTATATACAGTTAATTACATTCAGGTTGGTATATGGGTTACAAATAACTCTGATAAAACTGATAGCATTGCGGACAGAATCTGAGTGGAAATTGACAATTTCCTATACTGAAGTAACTGAGAGCTCTGAACAGAAATAGTGCCTCCAGAAATACAATTGTAAATTAATAAGTTGTGTATGCGCACAAAATGACTTATTATTTTAACACACTACATATTTTTGCCTTCAGTTCTTATTAATTTCATGTTTTGCCTTGGTTTATGCTTTATTTAAGAATTTTTTACATTCCTCTTTTTTTGAAGTACTAAGTTACTGACTTCCAAAGTTTCTCCCAGACTGATTCTCCGTAGATCTACGTTTGCATGTGAACCCCAAACTTTAAGTACCAACTCTCAAACCTGCGTACAGATCTGTGTGAGCAGTCACACAGTGCTAACCCAGTGGAGACCATGTAGTGAGCTAAGCCCCAGGACTGTGGTAGTTGGGGAACCTCAGCACCCAAAAGAGTCTGAACCACGACAGGGCTATCTAACATGCTGCAGTCATTTGTGTTCATTCAAAGGTTATCAGCTTTTTGATGACATAGATTTTAAACACAAAATTCTAACAAGTTACAGAGCTCGTGCTGTTCTCCGTTACATAGTCCTATACCAGTCTATGAAGTCAACTCTGGTTTTCCTCAGTCTAACCAAGTCAAAATTCGTTTCAGGCTGTGCCTTATGCAAAGACAAACCTTACCATCTGCTTGAGGTTCAGCTAACCAGCCTCCTTTCCCGAGATTCCCTGAAGTAGCAACCTGAATATCACACCTGTTTATCACGACAACTCCCTTTAACAGATCCTTCTGTTTCCCTGTCCTGACTATTATATCTGTTAGCATCCTGTAGCAGGCATGGGGAACATGACCTCTTCCCCCCATACACCAGGGAAGAGGCTGAAATTTTGAACCACGGTGATGTAGCCTGTCACCAGGTGTGGATTAGCTGTTCCAAGTCAGTGCATGTCACAGTGCTTTAAGGATGTGCGGAGGCGTGATGAAATTCAACACAACAACATATATCCTTAACTTACCACATCCTCGTCTGAAACAGTCGTGCCTGGAGGGACTGTTTCCCATGTTATGGTATGCAGTAAAATACAAAACCACCACCAACAACAAAAAAAACCCCAACAGAACAAAACATGACAAAAAATCTAAAGAAAAATGGATACCTTTTGTGAAAGAACTATTACTAAATGTAAAGGCAGTAGGGAAAAAAAAGGAGGAAAAAAAAAAGAAAAAAAGGAAAGCACATTCTTCAGTAGGGGAAGTTTCTCCTGTAAATTGGCAGCAAATCAGTTACTAAATGACATGCCTAAAATCAGGTGGTGGATTACTGGAAATGAAATCTTTGTCCCAGGAAAGCCAATGGCAAAAATCCTATTGATTTCAATGGGACAGGGTTGTCTCTCTGGACTTAGCAGTCAATCATGCAGAATTGGCAACGGCACCAGAACGTCCCTGTTTGTTATTAGACCACGGAAATCCGTATTAGTTTGCTTCATCTGCACTTGTGACTAGTGCACCAGCACTTTTCTTTTTTTTTGGCATGGAGGTGCAAATGAGCAGAGTGGGTTCAATTTTTCAATCCAAGCCACATGAATGAGAGCTTTGCTATTTCTCCCAAGCATTTCAGAGTCCATTTTCCCCCTGAAAGGCATGGGCAGCCTCACCACTAATGGGAGCGCTGCGTTTACAAGCAGAGGGGAACTAAGCCTTTTTGCATATTTGCAATACAGTATGTGGGTTCAGATGGGAGGAAGGTTTGCTGGAAGAGGAAGACTGAGAAATGGTGGAGGAAAAAATCTTGTTCTCAGAAGCCAGTATTGCTATGAAGTATACACAGTTCTTCTTAGTCCTTTTTGCAGAAAAGCTTTGGCAAGGAACAAACTAAACTGCAGATACTTAATATTATCAATATTATACGGTAGTATAATGCTCCCATTTAAACAACTTTTCATGAACAACCTTTAAAAATTTAAGTGCTTGGAAATTCTTGGATGACAAAGCTGCTATTTATGACTAATCTTTTTATCTGAAAGCAAAACCGGGTCCAAATAAATAAAAGGACAATAACAGAGTAACAATGTAAAAAGAATGTGTGTGTGCACGGCACGCACCCACGCAGAAAAACAATAAACAGATTTACAATAGTGAAGCGTGTGATAGGCAAGATACTATTAATATGGTGCCCGAAGCCCATCACTTGGATTAAATATTATATGGAAAGCACCAGATTGATACAAGGCTGAGTAAACAAACGATACAAACTATAGTGGTGTATTTGTCCAGCCATGTATTAGTGCAATACACAAAATGGGACCCAGTGAATGTTTAAAGTGAAAATTTGTGACCTGTTAGTATCCCCAAAATGCCCGTAGAACATTATTCTCCCTTTTAACCTTAATTTTTATTCTCTGTCTCAATTTCTGCTCTGCTTCTCCCATCATAGCCCGAGTTACCTACACTGACAGCCATAGCAGGCCAAGGTAGCACAGATGGGGCGGCTGCAGCTGCATCTCACCTGCCAGACTGCAAAACCCACCGGGACACTTTCCCGCTCCCTTTATGTCTGTCTTTGTGCATTTGCAACAGCGCCTTTCTCTGGGCCTTTATTGAACGTGTCACCGATGTTGCACGGCTACAGCTACGACGCACCGCTAATAAGTCACAGATCTGCAATGTGTTTCTTAATGGAGGAAACCCAAGACAGGCCTCCCCAAAAAGTATACCTTGAACATGTCAGTATGGGTTCTGATTTAAAGCAATTCAATATGCCTGGCTCCCCAGAGGCAGCACGCCTGTAGGGACAAAGAATACCTCAATGCAACTCAACAGCAAACCCTGCTGGATTAAATTGCAGTGCCGGTGGGCTCCACATTTGATCTCGGTTCACTTTTGTCGGGGAGCGGGGTGGGCGCAGGTGGCGGTGCGGGAGCAGCCTGGCTTTCAGGGCGATGGGAACAATGTGCGGCGAGCCGAGCATGGCAAAACTTTCCTTGTAAAGTTGCTCGTTTCGAGCTTCACGAGAAACTTGGCAAAGTTTCCCTCGGGGCCCAATTTTTTCAAAAGCCTTAACCTCCCTTCCTTTGTTTAATCTTCAGTTTTGTGCCTAAAAAATAAGGGGGGCTGTGTGTCAGTTTTTCCATACCCGCCTTTGCAAGCTGCAAAAACGTCCTGCTGCCACCTGAGCAGGGGATCGGCCAGGCAGTGAGATGCCTGCGTGCTCTCGCTTACTTCCACAAATAATCCCACCTGCAAACGGAGAAGTTGAGTCTCAAATATCAGGCCCTCAGGTTCACGGATCTTTTGAAATGAAGCTGTGTCAGATTTATGGCTTCGGTGTGCAAACGGAGGAAACCATGGCCATTTTGAGCGAATTCTGCCCGGAGCTTTCTGATCTGAACCGCAGGCTCCGTGCTTCGAGATCAGAGCACAGAAAGTTTTTGTAGCACGCGTGTGCTCGCCAAAAAATATGCGTACCTCTGTAAAGTGAAGCAGACACAGAGCACGTGTCTCAAAGAAGCACGCCTGCCTTCCCCAGCCTGCAAATGCAGCCATCACCGCCGTATTTATTAACAGCTATAAAGCGAGGGAAAGTCCCCGTGTTATACCGTCCCCAAACCGCTCTCTACTAAAACAGAAGACAATTACAGCAGACTGCACGCCCTTTACTTTGGATGCAGTTAAAGATTTTGCTGGCTGCTACACCAAAACTTCCCATGCTGTGTTTACTGAATTGAATATAATCTTTTTTTTTCTTCCTACCTTAATTTCAATATTTAGAATAGCTTAATTATATCTGATATCTACTAAATGTTAAATTGCTGCCATGGATACTGTACTTGTTTTAGGCTTTGCCCACAACCCAAAATGTAACTAAAGATTAATAGAATGCTGAGATATTTTTGGCTGCAAGTGAAATTTAATGAATAAACATTTAAATAAATTACCCCAATAATGAAACAATATGCCATTAATGCCTGAGTTATGCTAAATGCTTCACTTCTCTTACAATTCATGCAAATACTCGGGAAAAGAAATTATAGCGGTGAACTACATTAAACAAAATCCTTCCTAAACCACACCCATAAAACAGTGTCTCTACAGTATTGGGAACAAAAACTGTGGCTTGTCAGTCAAAGTGTCTAACTATGGCATATGGGTAAAGGTTTCAGTCTGCTATCTCCAGACTCATCTTATGGCCTGGGTTCAACGCTACTGAACTGCTCTCTAGACAAAAGGCAAACTCATTGAAAATGGGTGCTGCGAGCTGTCTGGTCAGTGCGACCGCGCAGCCTGCGTCTGGATGCACACAAACTACTGGCATGGGGGAAATGCAATGCGCTTTGGAGGGCTTTAGAGTTTCCTAAGAGCTGAAAAAGAAGCAGCCTGAAGGTTAAAGCTGGCTAGTCAGAATGGCATACTTGGCTGCATATATAGCCAGGTGGCCTGGGCATATTGGCAAACAACTGGCAAACTGCCCAATACATATGGCTTAGATTGCTTTGCTCTTCCCATGAAGCCTTCTTAGACTCTTGAGCAAGCATTCATTTTAGAGCAAAACGCATCCAAGTGTTAAATAAAATCTTTCCCCAAATATACTGCATGTAACCTTTTCCTTTAAATAATAAAGAGATAACTATATTAAAATAAACTAATTATATTTTTTAATGAATTCTTACATAAAAATGACACACACCCCCGGCCTTTCTCTAAGTGGATCTGCCCTTACTTTTGTTAACTCCTGAAGTACCAAATATGCCATTTTTTCCACATGTACTCCTTTTCAGGGGTAAGCACTCATTACAGTATTTAAGCTCTTAGCACACCGTAACTTGCGTTTGCAGTGAAAACTCTGGCGCTTCAGAGGCGCGTTAGCAGTGTCCTGTGCTGCTGCGCAGAAGCTATGGCAGATGTTCAGGGCTTCTCCCAGTTCCGCAGTTACTCTATGGTTTAGGCAGATAGTTGCCTTTATTAAATGTTAAATGACATTTTATTCTTGAAAAGTGCTTTCTCTTAAAAACTTAGAAGTCCCAACAGAAATTTAAAAAATCAGAAAATTCAAGCGAAGCACTTGACACATACTCCAGAGCAAGTATATGTTTAAGCATCAATCCTACAGCACAAGTCCTTGTGCTAAGGCTAGTGTAAATACCGCATTAAACATTCACAACAGCTTTGGGGAAAGGGCTAAACATATTTAAACAATTAACACATGCCGAACTATAAGCTGGTGCTTACATGCCACTGACTCTAAGCAGAGGTTGTGACAAAGGTAAATTCTTCTAAATTAAAGCAATGGGACTTCTGTTGAAAGCTCGGTAAATGCTTAAGTGTTTTGCTGAACTGAAGCCTCAGTTAATGAGAAACAAGAAAATAATTCTCCACAGTTCCAGAAAAAATGTGCTTGCTCACCCTCATGCCACTGAAACCCCTTTCTGTCTTACAAACGGGACACTGAAGTTCCAAGTGCCGCGAGCTAAATTAAGACAATAACCTAAGTTTCATTCTAACAGACTGTCAAGTACAGTTCTTCAGCAGTCAAAAAATGCCAAATAAGAGGAAGCCAAAAACTCTGCCAAAAGCTGTTTGAGCTGAGTGAGTTACCGTTCCTGTGTCACCCACAGGTAATTCTGCATCCCTAATGAATATAAACCTTGATACTGATATGTTTTAATTAAAATCGAGGTCTTGTTAACATTTTAAAGGCACGTGTGTCACCTGCTAGTAAAAATAAGTTCTAATAATCTAGGCTTTACAATCCTCTTCTCTGAAAGGACAAATATACACAGCAGACCAGGATTCAGAGCTGACTTCAGCCCAAGTCTCCAGACACTACCTCCATTCAATCATTTAATCTCCTTGTCATTTTGGTTTTTTGATAGGGCTCTATTTCCTCTATTCTTTGCTCGTTTTGTATATTTGTAGTATGAACTCATCAGGTCAAGGAGTAATTTACTTATATAGATTCTTATTTATATAATGTCTATGTACAAGGAGGACCTGACCTTCACCAGAACCCCTATAAGCCATCATAATATAAATAGTGTACATTATTTACTTAACTTCCTTGCTTGAGTTTCTTTAAGGGGGGAATAATATTTACAGGGATGTTGTGAGGATTAGCTCATTACTTCAAGAGCCTTGAAGACGAAACATGCAATGTAAATGAGAAATATCAAGTATCAGCAACACTGATGAAATTATCATCACCATTGTTAAGAGCAGTGTTCGAGAGTAAAATCGGGAAAGAAATGTGTCTTTCTGCAAAAGCACGTTGCTATAGGCCAAAACACGATGACCTTGGCGCCATCTTTTCCTTCACCTTCCTCATCCCCCTCCTCACTGGCAACGAGCATCATTTGGAGCTTTATTATAACATCTCCACGCCAAGCTGGACAAGCTCCAGGCAGAGCTGTCCTCGGCCAAGGGCAACATGTGAAGTGCTCTCAGACAACTCGAATGGCCTGGATGGAGGGAGAGAGAGGGTGGAACAAACAAATCAGGGATTGTTGTTTGTCCTGCGCAGACTTTGTCACCCGAGCACTTGACCATTACGAATTTCTCTTGACGGCGTGAACTGGAGGCTCTGATGACGGCAGCAAAGGGGAAGTTTGTGCCTTGAATTCCCTGCTGCAGTGAGCTATTAGTATGGATTATATGTGCAGCTGCGATTTGTACTGGAGCTGCAACACGGCTCCTAACCGTTAAGACGGACCAAAGCTAATCTGTTCTTCTTGTACCTTTATCACTTGGGTAAGAAAGATCAAAAGCAACCCAAACACTAGGGATATTGAAATTCCGCATCCAGATCTGACTACATTTGGCAAAGGATCTGTGGGCCAGATCTTCACTGAATTTAGCGGCACCACTTCATTTCATGATTCAGACCTCATTACTGGGGCAAATCAGACCTCCGATTCCCACTACCACTGCGTCTGAGCTGCCTGAAATCTGATAATGATGATGAACTTGAACACTGTATCGTGAATGCAATTCCAGTACGTAGTGCAAGACAGAGGGACACTGCCGAACTTTGCAAGGCAAATGAAAGAAAGCCTTTAAGGACAGAGTAGAGTTACCAGTCCTTAAACATAACCCAAGCACGCTGAATCAAATCAGTGCTTCAGACTAAAATTTGCTTCTTACCCGGGGAATTGTGACAAACTGACAAGTCAAAACCAAATGGGAGGAGGGCAACATCATCTAAATCCAAATGAGAGACTTGCCTGAGCCAGTCTAACCAAAGTGCAGGCACTGCCCACGCCTTGCCACCCCCCACCCCCGCTCCAGAAACACTGATACACCTGCGCTGCGTCGTGCCAAGCCCACAAGTTGCCCAGCAAAGTGCTACAAAATCAGGCCACCGAGGTTTGTCTGCCCAGCAAACAGCATGAGAGACTCAGGCAGGGTCTGCCGGAGCTTGTTTTGGTAGTGGGAGCGATCCCACCGTGCAGCCTCCCTTCCCTGCACGGCACAGGCACACACGAGAGCTGCGGGTGATCTCATTTCCAGTAGTTAAGTGAAGTAAGTGCATAAGTATGCAGGATTGGGGCCCTGGAAACCATGAAGAAACTGGGTTTCTCTTTTTATTGCAGACAACTGTAGTGCCTGTGGACTATTGCAGCAATGCTTCTTTTCCCCAGAGGAGGACCTGGTCCTGGGATTTTAAATTTTCTTAATATATAAATGACTTTGTAAGAAACTTTTCATTAAAAATAAAGATTAGAAAAAAAAGGTTAAAAATATTGCCTTGCTAAGTAAATACACAGACTTAAAGCATATGGATAAAAATGAGTGTTACTATAAACATGAAGCATGTTTTTTGAAAGAATTTTGCAAAAAGATAAACTTTTCCTAACTGTATTTTGATTAAAGTTTTGAAGCTGTTTATCTTAAGTAATTGCTTTTCCTCAAGGAAAAACAGATGTATAGATGCAGAAGTTTGTTTCTTCTGCTTTGTGTGAAAGTATACAAGAAAAGTGTTTCTACAAAAGAAATACAAGAGCTGGAATAGTTTATGTCATTGTAAAGATAATAATAAATTAGTGCTTACTGTGCCTGTAAAAGTGCATGAGACAGTTTCTCCTGCCCGTCTTCATGCAGGCAAACTTTCCGAATTCTCCAAGATTTAACACATAAGAAAATTATGAAGAGTAAAACTTGCCCTAAGGGCTTCCAAAGTTTGGTGTTTGCTTTTTTTTAAATTTTGCACTTTAAAAAAAATAATTGTAGAAGTCTTTTAAAGTATACATACCAAGGTCCAGGGCTGAAATGTTCTTTGTCCCTATCAGTGCTGGTCTTTACATTTTTAAGCAAACTTATCAGGCTCCTATTGAAAGCAACAGTGCTTCTGTCCCTCAACTTCAGCAGAATCCGGCCCCAGAGCTCATCCACCTTTTTCTCCGAGACAAAAGGTTGTAAAGGAGGCCAAAAGCTCTACGCTTTGATACCGTTCCCAAACATATGGGAACGTACGGCTTCATGAAACTGCATTTAACAGATGTTTAAAGAAAGACAACTAACAGATCCAGAATGTAGTAATGAGGAAAAAAGACAATGTACATAAATTCAGCTGCATGTCTCTTTATAGCGCTACCAATGCCCCGGAGACAAAATGCAAATGAGTCTACTTATTTGCAATATGACACTCTCCATTTTATATTTAATATTTTAGGTCATTATTAAAACTGATTTTCTTCTGAAGTGATTTCTTCTGGCACCTAAATGGAGGGAGATTTACACAGTCTGCAGCATATTGTACTTTGCCAGTTCAGAGAGTCGTAGAAAAAAGAAAAGACTATCAATTTCAGATTTCAAAAGTAAGTGAAGAGGCCCCGTGCAGGCTCCATGCACGACCCCTGTGCCAGGCGAGCATCCTGGAAACATCTTTATTTTTTAATTTTGCAACTTCTGAGCCCCAAATTTGAGTTGTGGATAGTTTTGGAGCCCAGAGACCAACTGTTCAGTTTAGCAAACCAACAATGTCTGCTCATTTTGTCCCAATCTTTTCAGCTTAAATATTCACAATGTGCCATTATTACTGAATCATTATCTGCCTTTAGCTCTGACAACAGCATCATAAGGGCTATGAAAGGCTCCTTTCTTCTCATGATTAGTCTCTAAAACATTTCCTCATCTTACAGTGCTTTGCAGCTTCCCAGAATGCACCGCTCAATTACAGTGCTGAAATTAACTGTATGCCACTCTTATTTATTGATAAAAGAATAATCAAGTGCTCCAGCCCATAGCCTGCTTTGGCCACAGGTTTTATATCAAGTTTCAAGTAATGCGTTTTTTTAACTCTTTGAATCCTCTTATAAATGGGTGGCATTGTCTGCAGCACGGTGACAACATTGTGCCGCTCGCTGTGGCGCACAAGATAAAGCACCCTTCATTTGCGTGGGGTAATCTTGTTGAAAATAGTCATGTATGGCTGACACTTTAAAAATTAATCTTGAAAGGGAAGAGTTTGTTTGTTGTTTTGTTTTTGTTTTTTTTTTTATCACTGGGACTGATTAGGCTCCAAAGAAATCAGATGTAAATAAAACAGATACGGAACTTGCTAAACTTCAGTCTGGAAGCTGCACACGCATGTTAAAAGACGCTGCCGTATGTGCTGCCGAGTGAGATTTTAGCTGGAGAGGATAATTGGACAACTTCTTACATCTACCTCCGTGGGGTGTTCCTCGCGTGGACTGTATTAATTGTTCAGGAACGGAATGCGCGGATTTGGCTCTCCTACGCGGGCTGTTTTGAAATGTGACATTAAATTGTGATTTATCAGATAACACGCACAAAGCAAACTGCCCCAGAAACAATGAGCTCGCTTTTCCGGAGGCTGGCGCTGAAATTCTGATCGACTTCAAAGAGAGTGGACTCAGGCTTCAAGTTCCTATCACTTCTACCGAAGCAAAAAGATTTTCTATCCAATACCAAAGAATAACATGTAATTGGGCTATAGCTTGGTCCAGTGCAAGAATGAAAATAAAAACACTTTCTAAACCTCAAAGATACTTGCTAAGCCATGTATACATTAATCATTTATACCACATGATTATTGTTCATTATTTGGGCAATAACAAATGGAAGGGTGTGGGGGTTAGTGTGGGTTTTAACAAACCACATTCTATTTAAGCAAAGCCAGCTATTAAAGAAAGACCTAACTTGCCAAACCAAGATAAATATATGCCATTATTATGATCACATAAAAGCTACTACTCTCAGCATTACAATTTCTCTTATAATTGGTACTATTATAATTAAATGAATGCATATGTTTACAGTTCTTCTTTGAATGTTAAAGTGATTTAGCAATGATGGTGTCTCCAATTTCTTTTAACTGTACTGGCAAACTTCACTTAAACAGTGGTCTAAATACCACATTGCCACAATAAATTAGTAAAGCATCTAGTAAAGTCTATATGTGTTGTTATTGGGTTTAAATGCTTCAGAATGAAACAGCTAGTCACCCTTCAGTATGCCCAGGTAAAAAAACCAAAAACATATATACTCCTCAGATGGAAGATATGGTAAAATTCTTACATAAAATATATACTTAAAATATGAATATACCAGCAGTCACAAATGCCTACAACCTTTTTTGCAAGACTGATCAAATGTAGAAAATTGTTGCCCAGGAGTATCTGTCCAATTTTAAGTAATACACTTCAATAAGACTTTTGTAAGTTGTCGGCTTACAAGAAAAGGTGGCAAGACACAAGATATATGTGTATCTTAAATATTCTAAGCATTTGTTTGCCCTGACACTCTAGTCATTATCATACAGTAGTGCTAGAAGAGTTAACAACAGGCTTTTTCAGATAATTGATTTTTTTATCTATCTACCATAAGAATTTGCACGGTATCCATCCGCACAGTATCCAACAACTTGGGTTACAGAGTGAGATGGAGCCTTGAGTCCCATGAATTGCCGAACTGTTTCCCGCAGCATGCAGCGCCCAGGCACGTCTCCCGCATGCCAAATGAAGGCGCTGGGGCTTTCCCATCTCTGCTGTTATGATGGGACTCATGGTTGGAGATCTGAAGTGGCTCTCTCCTTTTCTAACCGGGAGAAGTATGGTCAGGATTTCCCATACTGGCTGTGGCTGGTAAGGAACTTACCTGGGGGAACCACTTTTGAGTCTGTTTCTCATGGTTTGACCCAATGCACTGTAAACATACTGGAAAATTTGGATTAAGTTAGGACCGTCCTCACTCGGTTTTATAGTTACTGTGAACTGAGCTGGCACACGAGACCTCGCAGATGTTTTAGTTTGGGTTTGAGATGTTGATTTGGAAACTGAGGTTCTCAAGAAAACCAGAATTTGCTGACCCAGAATGAGAGATGGTTGAAAGACAAAAGAAAAATGAGTGCAGGCTGACACACAGGCTGTACACAAAATGAGGACAGTTTATGGCAGCGTTTCAGCATGCGGGCAAACAGATCAGGAGAAAAATCTGTTACGTTTCCCTCCAAACCAGGTGAATATAACCAGCAGCCCTTGTAAAATCTGCTGGGGTTGCAGGCCAGTATGCATGGATCATTATGCCACAGGCTTCAGAGAAGGCTAAAAAACCAGGATTTCCCCCCTCCCCTCCAAAATCTTTCTACTAAGCCTGACTAGTAATTCTATTAAGAAAAATAAGGCAAGCTGTAATGTTTGAGTTTAATAAGTGAAACACAGCAAATATGTGAACAGAACTTCTGACTTAATATTCTTTAACAGATGTTTTATAAAATACAGATTTAAAAGATTTGCCTGTCTTATTGTTCTGGCTGTTGCCATATTACATGGCTACATTTTCAGTCCCAGATTTTGCCAGCTGTAACAGTTAAATAGCGTGGGGTATAAGCCTGGATACTGTAGGCAAAATGCCCAAAATTATTCTCTCCCATGGAAAAACACCCTGGTATAAAGGCAGTGATGAGAAGGTGGAGTTAATCCTTTTGGCAAAGGAGTAATCTCCATACTCTTAAAAGTGGATATGGTCATTTTAATGCCCACTATTTTATGAATGATGCTTTAACTGTGCTGCCAATTAGCAGAGCCTTAAAAATACCTCACTTATACAGGCCTGATAACTGTCTTTCTTAACCTTTAACTGACCTTTTTTGTTTTTGCCATGCTCATAAACCAGCATATGAACTATCAAAGAGAACGGCACTGAACATAGATTCAAATGTTATATATTAAAAAGAGGGGGGAAAATACCAAATAAAAAGGGGGAAAAAAAAAGGAGAAAGGAATGAAACCCAGCTGGTCAGCCAACTTTTAAAAACCATAAGCAGAAAACATGCTCTTCTAATTGGACAGAGAAGACAAGATCTGGAATAGGTGCAATTTTATTACTGCAACAGCAATTCACATAGCCCACGCTCTTTTCAAAGCACGAGCCCCGTGGAGTTTTATCGGACATCTGGAGCAGGGCTCTGGCAAGATGCTGAGGGACTCGGGCTCCCATTGATCTCCGCACTGGCAACAGGCGCTCCAGCCCTGCAGAGGCAAGCTCTCTCCAAACGGTAATGGATGAAGTATTTTGCTCAAAAGTGTACAGAGAAGGATATTTTTACTTTTACCCCAGAGGTATGAGGCGTATTTCAGATACTTGGTCTCGAGACCCTGCGACTTCACAGAAAATCAGAAATGAAACGGCTGACAAGAGCAGGCTATGGCAGCCAATCTAAGGCTACTGAGTTTTTCAAACACATCTAAAATAGACTCTGCTATATTTCATCTAAAACTGTGTGTATTCAAACATATGGCTAAGGGAAGAGATATATGCAAAGGCTTACGCACACACAGTGTTTAGCATCCACTTTCAAAACGTATCTCACAAGAATTTCAGGAGGCCTCAAAACAGAAAATATTATTTGCTTGATTATTAACATCTTCTCCTTTTATACCAGTCAGTTGAAAAGTATGCAATCACTGGGTATTTTTGGTGGCCTCTCAATCATGTCAAAGATCATAAGACAAGCAGATGGTGTACATCTGGGCTTACCCAGCAGTAAGGAAAATATCTCCAGCACAGGTAGAACGATAAAGACAGGACTAAACATACACCATTCCTTTTGGACCGTGACACTGTAACAGGATTAGCCCCATGTTTCTATTTACCTTGTCTGGAGCAGGATGACCCAGAGAGGTACACCAGCAAACAGCACTATGACGTGGAGCAAAAAGAAGCCTTGCAACATCTCCAGCACAGCCCTCAGCCACACCACCGCATTAGGCTGCCCCAGCTCATTTAACACCGAGTCAAGAAGGAAGAAGTTAACGAAAGAGATTTGCAGGGAGGCGATGGGGGTGAGCCTCCCTAGGATTTCAGCAGAGTCATGACGAGGGGCCAAGCCACCCCACAGCATCAATTGCTAGCAGAAGACTGTTTATCTTCGCAGAGCCACATCGATTTGCACAGAGAACCTGCCCCAACCTCTTGAACACTATTTAGTTTGTTTTGGCCACATGGTCAGAGTTCGTATGAGCAACAAGTTTATGGCCAAAGTCTGCCCCGAAGTGCCATTTTGCCTGCTTGCATAAGAGCAAAAAATTGCCCTTGGCTTGGCCTGTCCTTGTGCTGCTGAAGCTCTGCATGAGTTTTTAAAAGCAGTCTCAAAAACTGAAAAACATATAGGCAGATTAGTAAGAGCCTGTTACTATTCTGCTGTGAAGAGGGCTTATCGGGCTATAAGGGGTGAAATTAGCAGTATTTATTATTCACAGCAGATGCAGCTATGTGTGCTGTAGCTCCTAACACCAAACTTTAACCTTTTCTTCCATAAAACAGTCTTGAAAGAGACCCATCACCTTCCTGCTCGAGACATCCAGAGTCTGCCACTAGAAGTCTGAAAAGTTAAAGTAGTATTACTTTCCATCATTAAAACAGTACTGTCATTATACTGCACGGAAGCCTCTATTGTAAACGCTATGATGCGACTAACTCTGCATATAGACTAACTTAGACGCTTTGCAGCTTACAGAGCGCTGGCTGCATTGTACCCAGGATCTAGATGCCATGCATACTTTGTTTGTTCTTTCTTTTCTTTTCTTCAACCCCCCCACCCCCCACCCTGAAATACCAAAATATCAGATAGCTGATGACAGGGAAGAAATGTTAACACTGTAGTTTGAAAGTTTTTAACCCTTGCCTTTCATCATCTAACACTTATTCAATCTTATGCCCCTTGCTTCACTGCTTCAGAACCTCCCGTACATACCAAGGCGATGACCACAATGTAAGCTTGTGCACTGACTGATTAGATTTAATTAGATGGATACTTTGTTCGACTGATCTTTCAGCTATAGAAAGTATTGGGTTACTTAACCATATCGGTGAAAACATTGCTTGCATGTTTGAATGCGATGGATGTGTGCCACTGTTCCACATTAAAAAGTGCAATAGTTGGCTAAGTTTTAATGGCTGAAGTGAGATACATAAAGATCTATTTTAACAGTTTGTGTCCCTGCAAGATTGTCTTGTTTTTCCCATTACACCAGTCGGTTCAGGGAAAGACTAAGCCTCTATGTACAATCCTTGTCCTGTCTATGCTCTTAAACAGTCACCACTACCTTGAACTATTTCGTTTTTCCCTTTTTTTAATTCTTGCTTCTTTCCAGTTTTGCCACTGTGTGTTCTTGCTATTCGCATCCCACTGTCAGTCCTCGGCGCAGCACCTCACCGTGCAGAACAGGCTGATGTGTTTTCACGGGACTGGTTCCAGTGGCAAAGCCCCAGTCCATCGATCAGGCGCCGAGCAACCTGATAGTGCACTGGCACGGAGGGCAGCAGCCTTCACTGCCTTAACCAGCGGGGCTCTGGCAAAGAACAAGCAAAGGAGCACGACTGAACTCTTTGGCGTTGTCGCCTTTCTGCAGTTAAAGTATAATAATTAGTGCAAACCCCGCGCTCTCTGCAAACACAAGGAACTCTGCTGTTAATAAGAGCAAAGGAAAGCCGATGTACAACCGATTACTTTGAAAAAGTCTATGGGCTAGGTCAGCCTGGCAAAGAAATTCCTCGTACGGCTCTGCTGGCAAACTACTCTACTGTAACTGTACCTTATACAAGTAAAAAATGCTTTTGCCAATAAAGTTCATACTAGGTCCCCCAAAGCAATGGGTTGTTTTGACAGAAATGCCTTTAACACTAAGCCTTTTGCCAGTACACAAATGCTGTACACAAAATGACAAATTTAGAAGTAATACATAATGTTACTACTTGAACTAAAGTTTCTGCTGTAGCCATTTCAGTTTTAATGCTAATTTGAAAGATTACAGTTATTCTGCTTTTCCTTCTGCTTTTTTTTTTTTTTACCTTTTACTACTTTTTAGTTTATTGTTTGTTCTTCACCCAGACCTTACAACTCACAACTGAGAAAAAGTCTGTTACAAAACTTTTGGTTTAATTCAATGCTCAGAGCCATGTAGGATACTGCTTTTAAAAAGCAACTCCATATAATTATTATAATCTCAGTGATATCCAGAGCTCAGCTCCCCCTGGTCAATAATTAGTGCGATTGTGGCTTAATACAATTTTCTTTTTTTCCCTGAAGCAAATGCAATCTTTTTAGATCAATTTGTAGATTGTTACCCTAGAGGAGGACAACAATGTAAACAAATGCTTTTTTTAATCCCATATTAACTCATTTAATTTGCACACAGATAAAAGCGTGAAAATATTTTGTTTCGCTGGCGGAGGGACAGCCTCGTACCCAGGCAAGCTTCGCTGCAGCGGCAGATCAGGCCTGGGTCTGGACTCATGATTAAACAAACCCACACGAAACCTCTGTGCTGAAAATGAAATCCACATGCAGTGTTAGTTATTTACACACTGAAAGGCCCCGGTTCTTTGCTGTAGCGCTGCTACTTTCTGCTTCAGTGGAACTAAGCTGCTTTAACCTGGCAGCCCTGAGGAAAGGGAATCCCTGCGTGGCATACGGCCACCACCTCCTCCGCTGGCTGGGGGACAGTGGGCACGGCAGGAAGGTCCCAGGGTCCTGGCACGGCCAGGCTGCCAAACCAGCCCTTGGGAAGTGCTGGCAGCCCACAGAGCAGCCTTGTTACAAACTCATGCCCATCTCGCACAAACTTCTCTATGGCTGGGCCAGCCCGGCCCCGCAGCTCCTCTGGGTCCCCGGCCATTGCCGACCCCACACTTGGCTATTTCACAAGTCAAAAGTTCCCCAGGACAGCAGCACTTGCCAGACCACGTCAGATCTGGAGGAGGTTTCACTCCACAGAGCCCAGCAGAGGACGCAGCATCTGAACAATGAGATAAGTTTATTAGGAGGAATGGGAAGGCAAAAGGAGAGACCAGGAGGAACGGGGAGAAGCCAAGGATGCCTGGTGTGGGCTCAGATACAAGGTGCAAAACACAACGGTTAACCACAGAGCAATGCCTGTAACTCACTTTTACCACCAAACCCTGCTTGCTCCTCGTATGTATTATGCAACCAAAGTCACTAAGCCCCATTTCAGCCAGGCTACTGCCCTCTTGCACCAGTGCTGTGGGGTAAAGGGAATGACAAACAGGCAAAATTAACTTTGAAGGCTCCTTCAGACAACTGCAGAGCAGCTCAAGAGTCGGCTGCAATCCCATCCCCTGCATCTGCCTGTGCTGTGAGGGTATGAACAAAGGCAGCAACTGAACGAAAATTCAATGTTACAAAAACATTGAATCTATATGAAGACGACAGGGCATGATTGTACTTAAAACACAATGAGAAATGTGTGGCACTGACATTTTCCCCACTGCCATTTCCCCTACTCTTCTACATATACATTTCTAATGACAGTTCTTAGCTTAATGATTTGGGGGAGGATGAATAGCCTTTTTATTACTCAGCATATATAAGGAAACAACTTTGTGATGAATGAGGGAGGAAAGAGGGGACCTCTGAAACCAGACAAGGGACAGCTAAGCGAGGCATATTAACAAGTCAGCGATGCAAAAATTTCACTTAATTGAAGAGGGATTCGTAAGAGTACCATCTGGGAACGCGTAAAGAGCCCTTCTGCAGGCTGGAACAAGAGCTTGCAAATGCATCTTTGACTAGACACCTTGCACATGACAGTACCTTGACTTACAGCATAGGTGTGTTATAGCAGAATAAATTTGTTTACAACAAAATTGTGGGACTGCCTGCATACAGATACTTTTCAAATAGGATATAGAAAACTATACTTGGTATTCAATGGCTTTTTTGGGAGACAATATTCATCAGTCAACTGAAGCACATTTTGAATCATGAATATCTCTGCAGACAGAACGATTTAAAATCTAGGAGGAGTCTCCCTGCTACAGCTGTATGCCCATTCCTCCCCAAAATGTATGGGTCTCCAAGTCCTGGGACACCAGTTAACAAAGAGCAGGAGAATCATTCCCATGTGGCTGCCTGAAACACTATTTTGCCACAGGGATTTTTGCCAAAGGAATTTTCAGATCTCAGAAACTGAAGGAGAGGATGTGTCATATGCATGCACGCACACACTCTTACCAGTATCAAACCAGGACAACTCACCTCAGAAAGTAATGTAACTCCTTGAGGCCATTCTGTAGGAGGCTGCTGTTACAATTTACTCCTGAGAGTAATGCAGGGAGGGGAACTGAGGCATGCGTGTTTGGGATCAGACTCTCAGCATGTTGCTGAGAGGGGCTCCCCAAGCACCCAGAGCCCACCCACGCACATCTGTGCCACATGAGTCCAAGTACCGAGATCCTCACCGAGCAACGTGCCCAGGATGTCCATGCCCAAGGCATGATCTAAAGCCAACTTACTGGTGTCCCCAGCCACTGCCTCTACCACAAGGCCACATTTCTGCTATAGATTACACTCAGACCATTAATCTTTAGAAGAGCAGAGTTTGCCACTAATGCAATCAGAAACGACAGTAAGAAAGGCTCCCATTAATGAGTGCCAGCTTAATATAACAACTGACTTCTACATGTCTTATCTGAAAATACCTCCCCTGGAAGCTGTGGATACATTATGGGCTTAAAAAGAATTACTAATGCATTAATTCTTGTCAGATTTGCAGTGTCCTAACCCACAGCTGCTTCACCCACTGACCTAGGTAACATTAGTGAGAACTATGTAATTTAGTAAATGAGGGCCTGACTGTGCACCATGCACTTGGGCTGCTATTTGGTCCAGGCGTGAGCAAGGGATACCTGCTCAGGCATTGAGATTATCATTAAACAAACATCTAGGACCTTTGGTCTGAAAGTTAAACACTTTTTTCTTTGCTATTTTGTGTTTATAATAACACAGACTTACATACCTACTTTCAGGTAGTAAAAGCAGTGGTTCCTCTTTATCCTGGGTGAATCTGGGTGGGCTAACGCTAAAATGGCAAGTGTGGAGCAGAGTAAAAGTGCAACTGGGGTTTGGGGATTGAAAGCTGACTTTGAGAATCCACTGAAAATCATCCTGTGTTGTGGCAGAAAAATGATTAAGTGGTTATTTGCAAACGCATCATTTCTCAGGGAGCCAACTGGCTGGGGAGTAAGGCAGCTATCATGTGCACTCCTGCAGAAGGCTGGCATTGTGCGGGCATGCGAGTGGATCGGCCCGACTCAGTCTGGGAACCTCTGCACGCAGGCACTGCAGCTCCAGTCCCCAGCACAGTCATGCTGCTGCCTATTCCCTAAAATAACGGGTCCGTGCATGGGAAGACCACAAAGCCCAACTCCTTCCCCACCACAAGGCAGAAACAGAGTCTCTCCCATCACAGGAAAGGAGAGAACATCCTGACAAATGCCTGCGTTTTGGACGGGTGACAAAGCTGTCATGGGAAAGAGGCAGCAGCTCCCTTCAGAGACGGGAGGTGGGGAGCGGGATCAGGAAACTTCTGAGCTCTTCTGGCAGCCCAGGTCTGGCGCCGGGCCACCAAACCCCCACTCCTCGCGGCAGATCAGTGCTTAAACACAAGCAGATTGACACCGAATGCTTGGTGGCTGCTCTGTGGTTCCTGTGAAACAAATTTGGTATTTGGAGACCTGAGCCCATTGGAGAGGTTGCACAACCCATATTCACCTCCATAATTAGCACAGCCTGGTACCTCGTGGGCTGCCTCTGCACAGACCAAGCCCCCAGCTCAGCCTGGAAAATCACCTCTCCCACCAGGTCCCAGAAAGTCCCTGCAACAGCCTGGAAAAATGCCTTGGGGGACACACTGCAACACCTACTTATGGCTGCTGGGCTGGCCCTGCGGCCTCCTCCTCAGCTATCCTCACACACATCATTCACCTTTCTTTATATAGAGATCATATGGGAAAGGGGCTGTGTGTGTATACAGAGGGTTGGGAGGAAATTAAACTGGAACTGGGACAAAGATCTTTTAAAGCACCGTGTTGCGTGCCCCGTTCTTGGGTTCCATAAATCATGACCTGCCATATGTTAACCTAATACAGTCCCCCACATGCACCTCCCCACTCCAGGAGTCAAAGCTTTATCCCACGGGGAGACAATCGATTTCCAGCATTCCCAGGTAATTTGTACACTCAAGTTTTGCTCTCCATAAAAATTGTCAGGATTTCATTTTACTTAATTATCCTCTGCTTGGAGCTCCATCAGGTGCCTGGCCTCATGCCTGCTTTTAGGAGTCTCAATACCAAACGCAGCCAGAGGAGAGAAGCAAGTACCTCCAGAGAGAAAATGAGAGCACCCACATTCCTTCCCTGTACGGAGGTACGTGCTGCTTACGGCTTCCAGGAGTAGTAATATATATGCCTGGACAGTAATTTTACTCTGGTCTATTGATTAAAAAACAGACCATTTCTCTTAATTCCTCAAGTTTTTAGTACATTCTTTAATGGTGCAGTTTGATTTATGACATTAATGGCATTCCTGTGCAAACAGTGGATTTCCAGTTTTTAAATATGCATATGAAAATGTTCTAAGAAGAAATATTTTCATAAGTGTTAATATTACCAAAGTCACCATTACCAGTAAGTAATGAACTTCTTATGCATGATTTAATGGGTATTTTGTTCTTACTCGTTTAAAAAACTTCAGCATACTTCCACTGCTACCAGCCTGATGCACCACTGTCTCACTCCACTCTTTGACCACGCAAAGTCCCAAGTTTTGATAGTGTAAAACTGGACTAACACAATGAGTGGCGAATCAAGCCCTAACACAAAGAGTACACTGTATACATTTTTATTATGTAATTTATTGTTTTTTCCACTGAGCTGGCTATATTGTTTTATCCATTTGCGTGACAGGATGTCTAGGAAACAGCTGAAAGAATTATTTGCAATGAATTTAAAACACACTGGATTAGAAAGACACAGACACAAAAATCTTTGTTAAGCAAATAACAGGGTGCTACCCTTAGTGCCAGATGGGGAAGCTTAACTCCTTCATATCATAAACTGCAGGTACGATAGGTACAACAGCCCTGCCTCCTTTATTACCTGTACTGACACCCTGACATAGCTTTACCTACATGAGAGCTAGGCACTCGGTCAAAGCTAGCTCCCCGTGCTCTCCCAGGACACCAGTGGACAGAGAGCAGGCAAACAGCCTTCCTATCCCAAACACTGCTCCATGCATGGGTTGGTGCCGTCTTTTCCAGCTGCATCCGTCTCTCTCCACCGGTGAAAAACACACACACGTGACTTACTGTGACTAAACACCCAACTCTGAGAAAACCAAAGGAGGATTTCCCTTTCAAACCTGCAGTATAAATCTCAGCAATTTAAAGAAAACATGGTAAGAAGGAAACTACAAATGTCATCATGCAGAAAAGAAGAAATGAGCATAAAGCCCGCGGAAAGGCAGGAACTTCAGAGGTGGGCTCCAAAAGCCTGATGTCAGGACTGCAAGTGCAACAGGCCAGTGCAGGCAGGGGGTACAGATGTGATTTTTCACCTATCACTGTACACATGTAACATACAAGTCCCAGAGGGCTAGCTTGAGGGTGGGGTGGCCTTTCCTTCAGGTTTACAACATTCTGAGTTTAAGCAGGACAATGGATATTATTTATACATCGTTTCTGGAGGTTTATCACAAGGAAGTGAGCCCTAAAACCAGTTCCAGGCTGTCTCACGGCTTACAGCCAAGACTAAAAGCCACAGCCACGGTTCATTTACTGCTCTGAGAGCCTTCTTCTGCGGCCAGCGATAACCCACCAAAGGACATGAGCACACCAAACAGCATTTGCACAGGGTGTAATCAGCTGCATCTAATACTGACATCTTCAGAGCCACTGGGTGCTTGCATTTCAGATGAGAATACTCCATGTGTGATTAGACCAGGACTTCCATGCACTCAAGTGTCCTGGTCTGGGACACAAGGAACAAGATCTTGCCTCAGCTCATGGCAACTGCACGGCACCCCAACTCCGCACCCCAAATGGACCTGCCCCAGCAGCATGCTATTTCATGGCTGACAGACATATGCATATTTTGCAAATGCAGACAAACCATAAGCAAAGAGTTACAGAGTACTTGTCTTTAAGAATGTTTCTCCACAGTTAATACTTAATCAAATTTGGTTTAACTGCTGCAAGTTATTGGCCAGCAATTTTATTTACCGTTGACGTCCATTTTGATCTTTTTAAAAATGAGCTCTGTATTTGCGTCACTGAAAAAACATCCAACAATATTGCTTAAGACTTCAATAATCCTTAAGCTTGTTTCCTTTTAACCCAGAAAAGGAAGTTTTTGAAACAGTAACAGCACCATTTACAAAATCCAGGGTTTGACATCCACTGACTAATTAATCCTCACACATTATTGCCATTTCATGGAAGACTAAACTGAAACACAGGCAAGTCCCAAAACACCCGAGCAGGTCAAAGGCAAAACTGGGATTTGATGTAATAAAAGCCGATTTCTCCACTGGTCATAGACTCCACATCTAACTTTACACAAGACACTCCTGTTTTGTGTTTCTATCAAATTAAAGCAGACTTTATAAAGTGTAAGAAAAGTAATCCTAACAGCTACTTTATTTCCTCCATTGCTATTCATAGCAGCCCTGCAAGAAGTCAACAGTGTACTACACAACAGCACAGGTTTAGTGGCAAGAGTTTTAACAGGCTGGACAGTCAATATACATTGAAAATAAAACATATGCCAGACTGAACTATGGAAATCACAGGAGCCAATGGATCTGTGCTGCGTTACACTAGCCAGGAATCCAACTCAATAGCTGGTACGAATATATACCAAATAAAAAC